>NW_018021180.1:48408-52619 GCF_002006095.1 Pseudomyrmex gracilis
AATATAAATATTTCTATTATTTCAAATATATATTATATTATATCTATGTTAATATGTATTATATTTTTTACCTACTATTCTTCCCACACCTAATAGACATCACATAAAAAATACGTAAAATATTGGAATTTTAATGAGAGGTACATGTCAAATGCCCAAAAACGAATTATGACAGAACTACTAAATTTCCAAACTGAAACTGAACTGAGAACAAGCACAAGAAACACGCTACATTGTATATACAAAAAATTGTTTTTAAAAGTGATACAGTAAAAAAAGTAAAAATATGTACAAAGCCTTTGATTGAATTGCAAAGTACATTGTGATAATGTGCATCATTAAAATTACTTACACAAAGAAACTGTTAATTTCAGGATGTTTTTAGAAACTATATAAAATGTTACATATTTCTATGTTACATATTTCTAACATTTTTATAGAAGATAATATTTATATTACATATATATTGTGACATTTTTCGCGTTACTTGTCCCGAACAATCACTATCGAGTCGTAACCTTCACGCAAAAAACGCAATTGTACTTTCCGCTTTGATGGGCTAACACTTTTAATTTGCATGCACTTTCTCCGGTCAATCACACGGGAAAATTCACGTTCCGGTTATTTGTTTGCGAAGATATAGAAAATATGGAAAATCGGAACAAAAAACCGGTACGGCAACGGATTCCGTAGGTAGTCAAAGACGGGTAATTCGGTACGGTAGGTTGGAAAATTGGTTGCGAGGCCGCTCTACACAAAATTCGTTAAATAGCGAGACTAAGTTGTAACTCGTTATGATAAACTTTTCGGGCGTCAGCTGATCGCCGGTACAAGACAATAGCTGACGTGATAACGGTACGGTACGACGGTTGCAACAAAATCAGACATGCGCTACAATTAAACATGCAAATGATACATGAAATGCTGCTTGGCGCGTTACCGTATTTCCAAGGCTTGAATATGCTCACTGAAGCACTCACTAAGCATGTACTTAACCTACACATTAGCACCACGAAGCCCCGAAGTCCAATTCTAGCCACTGCCGAAATTCGGAAGTGGCGAAGGATACGTCCTTTCGAAGGTAAACAAAACACGACTCACTAGTAGCTAGTATCGAACGGACGTTTTTCTTCGGGCTTCTGTATCGAATAGTCTGTTGTGTTGCGATCGAAATTCTCATGCCGCTATCAGTGTTTGCGTTGCTATTGTTGGATGTCAAAGAGGTTGGGTGGTTAGAAGATTAAGTTTTGTACTTGAACTTACTAAAATATCCTTTATTGCTCCTGATCTTTACAATGTTCCTTACACGGCTGTATCTCATTGCGGTAAACTCTCCGGCTTGCGGAGCCACACATTGAGCTAGCAGTCTAATCACGGTCTCTGCTCTGCTTCATCCACGCGATTGATTTATAGTAGATCGATCGCGCTGATTCAGCAGGCCCACCGGTCCTAGCAACGGCCGTGCTAGTTACCGGTACCGGTGTCAACACATGCTGCGTTGCACTTTGGACAATGCGGCGATGTGTCGCACCCTGTGGCAACCAGCACTTCTTCCTAGAACTGCTGCCTTCCTGCAACTTACCCAGGTCATTGAGCAATAACAGTGATGTCTCATCACATTGCTCAATGGCCTCATATTACCTTAACTTTTAACACAAAAATTGTCGCACAACATTTCCCCTTTTCCGGGAAAAAGGAAAATGTTCGTAACATTTTCCGTCACAATTTTTACCTACTTGTGTGCAATTTTTGCATGTTACTTACACTACCTTTGTACTTTACACATTCTACTACGCGGCATACTTACAGCGCGACGGTCTCGGCGTTTTGCGCGCGAGCGTTTTGCCGCTTTTCACGCTGTTCCGCGTTACGCGACTTCACGGCGCCGCGTGTCAATTCCGCCTTTTCTTTACTTTTTACTATTTTATATATAATTAGTACAATAATTACTACTATTATCGTCACACCTGACGTAGTCGGATAGATAAGATGCGGGTTTTCAACAAACGTACTCTCGTTTATTTCGTCCGTTAGTTCCGTTACTTCTGACTTTATTTTCTCAACTTGTGCTTTACTCCGTGTTATGTTTTCTAACACTACCGGTTCTTCGCCAACCGTTCGTTCTATCGCTTTTAACACCGAAAGATTGAATCGTGGCAAATACGTGTTAATTAGTTCACCGTTTATCACCTTGATAGTGCGAATCGTTACGGTTGACGTCACCAACTTACACTTTTCCGACAACTTTATCTCTCCGACTTCGTTTACAACTTCCGTTGCTTCTTTTCGGTTTTTGCACGATATTACCACCGACTCGCTTTTCGGGGTTGAGCACAGCCATACACGCGCTTTTTCTAGCTTTATCCATATCGTGTAATTCGAAATCATAGTTTCTTCTTTACAATTGGAAAATTCCCCTGAATTACTAACATATGCTTGCACCTCGCATGGTGCGTCCGCGTGTACCTTGTACACCGATTCTATACTATCGCAGACATAATTATCTCCAACGTTTTTACATCTTTCTAGCTGACGCAATTTTACAACAGAGTATGTTTGTTTATTTTCATCTATTGCAACTATCTCGAACTTTACTTGTGCGACCTTAAAAACATTACCGTGGTCGTGCACCGGCAAGGGCACTACCTTCAACAAGTCGTATTCTACCGGAGCTACTAGTGGAAACTCGACGACGAAGTGACGTGTCTGGAGCCCCCGCCTCGTGCGACGCCGCCCCCCTTGTCGTCCCCTCTGACTCCGACTGAGGCAACCCGGTAAGTTCTTTTTTGTTTTTAATTTTCTACAAATGCTTTCAGCCTATTCACGTGCACATTCTGCGCGCGCCGTCCTGCTTTGATTGCACACGTCACGTCTGACGTTTTTCGCGACTATCACATAAGGTCCTATCCATTTCGATTCTAATTTCTTAGATCTGCCTTTTCTTAGTGTCTCGTCATAAAGTAAGACTTTTTCTCCCACGCTAAACGCTGCTTGCTTTGTCTTTTTATCATAGTAACGTTTCGCTTTCTCCGTTTTTTCTTTGAGCTTTGCCTGCGCTACTCGATTTGTCGCCCGCAATCTTTCGTTTAATTCTTGCGCGTAATTTTCCAAATTAGTCGGTATTCTTGCATAACATTCGTGTTCTTTTGAATGTTGCTTGTGTGACACCGTTTTAATTCTCTTGAGACGTGTTTCTTCCGCCTTTACTGCGCTTTTATTTCGTATTCTATCTTTTACTTTACTTTGTTTTGCCAGTTTCTCCATTTTCACGCGCAGAGTTTTGATTCTTGCTACTTTTTCTGTAGCACTTACTCGACTTCCAGGGCAGAAACATTTTTCTGGGCGTACTGAAAAAAGCCCTACAAATTTTTCGGACTGCTTTTCACTTACTTCAACGATTCCTGCTTGAATGTAGTATGTCCTAGCTCGCCCTTTCATTTTGCTTCTCGGCTGTAATGCACTTTGATACGGATGCAATGCCATGGATTCTTTCCCTATCACAAGCCTGCCTTTTTTATAATTATGCACTGCATTGTACTTTCTTAAAAAGTCGTTACCCAATATGCCTGGATACTTAACAGGGAAGTCGTCTCTTACTACATATACTGTATGCTTGATTTCTTTATTTCCCAGTTGTATAGTAGCTCTCACCGTGCTAATCACGTTCGCCTTATGCCCCGTTACTCCTGTTAGTTCCAACCGCGTTTTTTCTGCTGGTGTTTTCTCTTTTAAATATTTTTTCTTAACTAGTGTCATTGTAGCCCCAGTGTCATATAACATGTTTACCTGGCATCTTTTTGCTTCTTTTATCGGCACTACTACCAAGTCTAATTCTGCTTGTACTGCATTTATTTCTATTGTTTGAAGCTCGGTTACTGACACAGATCTTCTTTTTATTTCATCTTCTTCTTCTTCTTTGTCACTAGTGGACGATTCGCTACTGTCACTTCGGCTTTTCTTTTTCTTGTCTTTTGCCGCAAATACGGCTTTTACAGCTCCTTTTTTATTTTTTCTGCCTTTCAGTGACCAGCAATTTTCTTTGATATGCCCTGCTTTTTTGCAATAACTGCACGTTTTGTCCACTGCATTTACTTTGCCACTGCTCGGTTTAGGCAATGCCATTCTGTTTGATCGGCACTCTCTTCCGTAGGGGTGATACTCTATTGACCACAGTACGATTCGACACCGCTCGATTCGACACAGATTTATTC
>NW_018021180.1:53114-63633 GCF_002006095.1 Pseudomyrmex gracilis
AATAATTTGGTGTCGAATAAATCTGTGTCGAATCGAGCGGTGTCGAATCGTACTGTGGTCAAACGGAACCCGCCCCTTCCGTAGTGTCCGATCTTTCCGCATTTGTAGCACGCATTTTTCTCATAATTTTTTCCCTTTTTTTGCCTTGCTGCAAAATTTCCACCGTGGCTGCTTTGTGGCACCGCCACTTTCTCTTCACAGCTTGCTGCGTTTATTGTCTCTTGCAACGTTCCATAGTTGCGTGACCTTATTATCAACCTGACGTCACTTCGTAAACCTATTTGGAACTGTTGCTACGCTTGCCTTTTAATAGTGTTCATAATTGTACGTTTCTCTTCCATGGTGTGCCCTTTGCTTTCCACCATAGATTCGTACAATTCCATGGCCGTTTGATTTACTCTTTGTCCGTAAACCTGTGCGCTTTCATTACTCTTTTGTCGCAATGTGTTAAATTCTATCTGTAATTGCGTAGTGCTTCGCTTTGCAGAATACGTAACTTCTATTTCTGCCTTTAACTGTCCAAAATCGCGAATATGCTTTGTTTCAAAGTCAATCAATGCTTGCCCTCTCAGCTTGGTTTGCAATACTGCTTGCAAAAGAGCGGGTTCTTCCGCAGGGTTGACTATTCCCTCTGCGTACTCGCAAGCATTTTAAAATTCTCGAACTTGTTTGGATGATTTCCTGGTAAACGTCGGTATCATTCCGACCACGTCTTTTAATTTTAGACTTCCATTATACAACACGGCGCGATTTCTTACGTCGTCAGCTGTTTGCCCGTACGTTACGTCTAGCTGTTCGCTCGGACGTCTGTACACGTATCGCGTCATCGACACACCCGTTTCGCGCCCGTGCGTCTCGCGGAGTTCCGTCACCCGTCGGTCCACCGCGTCCATTCGCAAACTTATTATTTCTAATAATCGCACTAACTGCTGTAGCACTGCGTTAGCGGGGTTGTAACCTTGTCGACTTGTTCCCGCGGCCCCGCGCCCCGCGGTGCTGCCCGCAGTCAACTCGTTTCGCATTCGGGAAATTTCGCGTTCCACTTCTTCGCGAGCCCGGTTTATATTTTGTTCAACAAATTCTTGTTCCATACTTTCGTTATTCATTTCGGCCCGCTGTCTTGTGTAAAACAACTCGCTCTCGTATAAAATTAAAGAAGACCTCTGAGTACCACTGCCCGGGATTCCACTGTTCCTAACTTTACCGCGATTTATTACACTTTGTAAATGACCGGCTATACTACCATCTAAATCAAACGGAAATTCTCTTTCTACATTTATATTCGGACTCAAATTCCTATCCTGTCTATTTAATTCTACGTCTTGATAAAGCGCCGCCGGTGCGGTTCTTGGTTCCCGTACCGGTAACAGACTTCGTAGCGACCGCGCTACCCGCTTGGATTGTACGCCGCGTTGTTGGAAACGCCAGTTACCGAACATATGTTTTCGCTCGCTTTTACAAAATTTATTCGACTTACAGTAGTTGACCTAATTCCGCTTACGAGTGTCTTATCTGCGTGGTGTTGCTGACTCAGCTTTCCTCGCGCCGCCGCTGCCGCTGCCGCTGCCTCGCCGCTTTGCTGGTCCGTTGCCTCGCCGCTTCTCTGCTATTGCTGCTTTGCCGCTACCGCTGCTTTGCCTGCGTTAACTGCCTTGTCACCTTTGCTGCTTTTTTGGCTGTCCTTAGCTGGTTCCTCGGTGCCCTTTCTGGCCTTTCCGTCACAGCTGCTTGTCGGCTTGCCGCTTACTGCTTCCGGAATTTTCCGGCGGTAGATTTTGTTTTCCGTTTTGCTGCTGCAGTCCGGCTGCTTTCTTATCTCCGCCTTGTGTCACTGCCCGTCGCTTGGTTTGCGTTAGGTCAGTGTTGCCGTGTAACTCGAGACTGTGAGTTCGCGGTGTCTTTCTTTTTCTCTTGAACTCGTAGTTCGCAAGACACTTTTTTAACAACGGCTTTTTTTTGTTTTAGGAGCAGTATTTTTCAAAGCGGGGTTCCTTATAGATGGTTTTTTTTTACATATACATATTTTATATATTTTCTTTTTAAATATACCCCCTTCAAAAACTAAAACTCAACCGTTCTCGTTTTTTTTTCTTTCTCACCCAGTGTCCTTCTTTCCTTTGATCCAACCGGAATATCCTGCTGAGTCTCGTCCTTGACACACGGAATGAGAGATCCCACCGCTGCCACCAAAATTTGTTGGATGTCGAGGAGGTTGGGTGGTTAGAAGATTAAGTGCTGTACTTGAACTTATTAAAATATCCTTTATTGCTCCTGATCTTTACAATATTCCTTACACGGCTGTATCTCACTGCGGTAAACTCTCCGGCTTGCGGAGCCACACAGTGAGCTAGCAGTCTAATCACAGTCTTTGCTCTGCTTCATCCACTCGATCGATTTATAGTAGATCGATCGCGCTGATTCAGCAGACCCACCGGTCCTAGCAACGGCCGTGCTAGTTACCGGTGCCGGTGTCGATACATGCTGCTTTGCACTTCGGACAATGCGGCGATGTGTCGCATTCTGTGGCAACCAGCAATTTTTCCTAGAACTGCTGCCTTCCTGCAACTTACTCAGGTCATTGAGCAATGACAGTGATGTCTCATCACATTGCTCAATGGCCTCATCTTACCTTACCTTTTAACACAAAAATTGGCGCACAACACTATCATTGTGCTTGTGTGCTGCTTTCTCGCTGCTCCTAAGTCCGAGATTCGAGCTGTTGAGCCTCTTAGTTAGCTGTGAAGGACTATCGAGTAAATTCAATGCGATTTTTATGCGATAGTTAGCGAATCCGTTTTAGTTCCTTTCTCTCTCTTTCTCTCTCTCTCTCATTCTCACTCTCTCTCTTTCTCATTTTCTCTTGTTCTCTCTCGTTCAGAAAAGTAAATTGAAGTCCTTGAAAAATCTCACAATGTTAACGCTTAACGGATGACGACTTTTTTGACCGGGTGAGGTAGCAGGACAAAGCGATTTTTGCGAATGTGTTGAGTGACTTACATAGTATAATAAAATGATCTTACATATAAATTATCTCATAAAAACGTTATAGGCGACACCGCGTGTAACCTCTCACTCGCCACTCGTCCTGCCGCGCGAAACACAGTGGCGACTGAAAGTCGCCTCTCGTCTGTTAAGGCTTAATCTTTTGAACTGGAAGCCACCAATATTACATACAAAAAGATAGAAAATAAAAGCCTATTCTATAATATTGCAAACAAGTCCTAGAGGATTGTGGCGAGGGAAAAGCGGCGCGGATACCATGTCACAATATATACATATTATGTATATACATAAAATGTATATATATTATGTATATACATAAAATTATTTTTATATATCAATATATAACTATTTTTATTATTTAAAATATAAATTATATTACATACATTTATATAGTATATTATATTTTTCACCTTCTATTCTTCTGACACGTACTATGACACCACATAAAAAGAAACCACAAGAGCTAAAAACTAAAACAAGTTTAAATTTATTCATATTTTTATAAAGAACAACTAGCTGTATTGCTCCCAAAATTACGAAACTTTATAAAAGCGCCGTTCTGTTTGCAACAAGACAAAAAATTGTTTCTTGCTCGTTAAAGCAAACACGTAAGTATCCGAAAATTTACACAATTATTTGTTTTTGTGCAACTTTTCAGGCGTTTATTTGTTTGCATTGACGAACACTAAATAGTTCTCTGTTGTCACTTGAGCAAAATAGCACTTTTCAGAAAGTTACAACTTTTTTTTAACAATGAAGCTGTTTGTGTTTCCTAAAAAATAAATATTTACTAGTTTTAACATTTTAAAGATTATTTCGACAAATTTTCAGCCACTTGTGTTTGCAGTGACGAGCAAACAGCAATTGTTTATCATTCTTTAAGCGAAATAGCGCTTACTGTAATGTTTGAAATGTATTTATCCACTGAAACTGTCCGTGCTCCCTAAAATCTGACTAACCACTACGTTTCTAACAGTACAAAAAATAGTTGTGCAAATTTTCAGCCCGATTTTTTTATGTGTTAACAGCCAGTAAGCATATGTTTCTCATACTTCTCGTGAGTCTATTTTTTGCTTGCGGGTAGAGAAAAAATGTTTACTGCGCTTGCCAAAGCTAACAAAAACTTGGCTGAAATTTAATACAAATATACTTTAAAGTTATAAATTTACTGGACATTCAATTTTTAAGAAAAAACACTGTCAATGGAAACAAAAATTTTACTGTTTAAGAAGCGTTATACCGAGTGACGATACATACATTTGCTTCAAATTCGTGAATGCAAATAAACAATCGACTGAAAATGTGCACAAATATTTTTTGCAATGTTAGAAACAGTGGTTATTACTTTTTAGGGAAGACGAACAGTTTTATTGTAGAAACAATTACAAATTGTATACTGTGTGCGCTTCTTTTAGTCGCGAGACAATAACCAAATGTTTTTTCTTTGTCAACGCAAATAAAACAAAGTATAAACATTTTTTGTGATAATAAGAACACAAGAGTAAATCATTTTTTAAAGAGAATAAAGTGCTTGAAAAATGGAAAAAAGTTTAAGTTGTATAAAAAGTTTTAGTTAAATTTGCGTGTAAAAGTAACACAAAAAATATAATTATAAAAAACAATATATTAATTCTTCTATACATCTTCGGTTTTTTTACACGTGTATCTTAATGCATATAAATTTCGATTTGTGCGAAATGTCAAAAACTCATGTGGAATGTTTCAAAATAAATATTTAATGTAAAAAAACTTGGCGCGGCTGCACTTTGTCTTTAGTTTTCGGTGCAGCCGCGCCAAGTTTTTTTACATTAAATATTTTTTGAAGACTGAATAAACATTTGAAACGTTTTGCTCAACATTACACAGTGTTTTTATTGCATAACTCCTGCACAATTAGTTCATAATCGCCGTCTTCCTACATATTTGTTTTTTTATAAATTGAACCAGAGGACAACCCTCATCCTTGATATTGTTTTATTTATACGCTGGCTGAAATGCGTGATGACAGTTACAAATATCGACACTTCTACAGAAGACAACCTCCAACGTTCTTCAAATTCATCGAGATATATTTTGTCTTGCGACTGATGAAGACTAAATAAACAGTCGAAACGTTTTGCTCAACATTACACAGTGTTTTTGTTGCATAACATCCTGCACAATTGGTTTATAATCGCCGTCTTCCTACACATACTTGTTTAAATATTTTTTATTTTGAAACATTCCACATGAGTTTTTGACATTTCGCACAAATCAAAATCTATATGTATGATTCGACATAATTTAAGATTTTTCACGCAAGGCGAAGTTACATCAATGGGTGCTTTATATAAAAAGTGCAGTGGTCATACAATATTTGAAACTTTTTATTGATTTAGAATATTTTCTATTTTACACTGCATAAACAACTTACAAAGTTTTATATATTTTATATATTTTTGTAACCATGTATAAAGAATTTTACTTGGCGTAACTTATTGATATCATTTCTTTTGTAAAATAAATCTTTTAGAAGAAGATTTTGAGAGTAATACTTTTTCTAGAGATACGAGTTGCGCATGTACTTGTCGCCTTTTTTTATCTTTTTTGAAAAGATATTTTGTTCGGATATCACACATTTTTGTAGAATATGTTTTGACAAACATTTTTTTTACTGCATTATACAGGGTGTCCCAGAATTGTCGTACAATCTCTCGTAAGCAGATAGAAGGAATAAAACTGAGTCAAAAAGTCCTGAACCATTTTTTTCTATTATTTATAATAAAGGAGTAATTAGTGAGTAAATCAGGCCAATCAGCGCTGACCTTTAGCCAGGCGCACGTCAGTGAACTGCGCGGAGTGCTCACACACACCAGGCGAGTGGCTCACTGACATCCTGGCTAAAGATCGGCGCTGATTGGCCTGATTTACTCAATAATTACTCCTTTATTACAAATAATAAAAAAAAAACGGTTCAGGACTTTTCGATTCAATTTTATTCCTTCTACCTGCCTACGAGAGATTGTACGGCAATTCTGGAACACCCTGTATATAACTTAATTGTTTGCGTCTTATTCTTAATTATTCTTTATATATATTCATATATATATATATTGTGACGAGCACCTTGTTTTTGGATATTGTAGCGGTGGCGCTGCACAACTTCAGCACGTCTTTTACACCAAAATATTAATTTTTCTCTACTCACTTAAGTCGAAAGTTGGGCGCCAGGCGAGAAAGTCACGCCATTCACAACAAATCTTAATTGGCAGCAAAAATCCCGACAACAATTTCGACGTGACGGCAAGGTCACTCGGCACAGCTCAGTTTATTCAAATAACGGAGAGGCGTGGGCTCAGGAGGCAGTGTTTGAAATAAAAGTCGAGAAACTTGCTTGTTGATGGTAATTAACAATAGAATTTAATAACAGATATGATAATTATGGCGTGCGGCCGGCCAAGAAAATTCTCGGCAATACATCAAAATAATACATTGAAAAAAAACATAATGTAAATACGCGGACACTAGTGAGCGAAGTCGTACGGAAATATTCTTTCTAATAACGAGTGATATCGGCACCAGAATCCGGCGCTCTTTTGTCGGGCAAATATCCGCTCGTGGCCTTGCGCTCGTATTCTACTATACGACTTGCCGCGCGAGACGTTAGATAAACGATGGAATGCGTTGTTGTACGCCGGGCGATAAATAAGACGTGCGATAGTCGCGCGGTCTTTGTCTGACGCGCGCGAGATTTTGCACACAATATAATGTCGCGGTCCGACGGCCACGAGTTTCGGCACGATCCGCACTTTCCGGTCTCGACTGTTAAAATTGAACTTGCTTAGATATCGCTTCCGAAAGAATACTTTAAGAATACAATATTTTAATATTCCCGTATTTCGCGCGGATAAACGGCAACTCAACGAAATCGGCTCACAACGGTACGGTGAAAAGAATATAAATACAAAAAAACAAAACAATACACAAACAAATTACGGACGATACAATGCTCGGATTGTTGCGACCGTGGCACGGCAAGAGAGAGCAGCAATTTTAAGAATTGTTGGCAATTGGCGATGTGTAATCCTCGTACTTAAAAAATTAACTTTTGCAATAATATTCAACGTGGCATTGAGCTGACAAAACGCGTACAGACTCGATCCGCGAAAATATTCCACACGACGTGTGCGAGAGAGAGAAAGAAAGAGAGAGAGAGAGAAAGAGAGAGAGAAAGAGCGAGTAGTCACTTACGCTTGTCGGCACCTTATTCCTGTAGTTTGCCTGTACAAATTGGCAACACTCGGCCCTAACAAGTCCTCTCAAGGTCGCTCTGGTCTTCCTCAGGTTCTCGTCACTCCGGCACACACTGTCAATCGGCACTTATTTTAGGCGAGGAACTTGCGTGTACCACGGCGCGCACAACAATGAATCTCGCCGGTATGGTAATTTCTTTCGCGGCCGTCGCTCTAGGTAATGAGCCAATAATAATCTTCTTTTCATGGCGTCGCAAGTGACAGCGGCCACGTGCGTATCGGCAACTCATTGACACAGAATTATTTAAACTAAAGGCCGATACGAGCAGTAAAATTCAGGTTGGTCGTGTATAATAAGTTGTCTTTATTCAATAAATATAGACGTTTCGGTCACATAATTTTGGACCTTCTTCAGTATAAAAATTAAGTCTAACAAGAGAAAATAAAAGAAATAACAATCAATAAAATAAGCGCAATTCAAACATCACAGAAAAATAAAAAATAATATATAAAACTCACTTAATTAAGAAAGAAAAAATATTTTAGTACACTACATCACTAACAGATAGATGAAATAATGTTAATGACTTACAACGATATACTGTGTACTGGCAAGAAAACATAAACAAGCCAAATATATATAGATATCCCCACTATTAAATCAAAAGATCTAAAGGATCGCAATAAGTCGAAAAACATGTTTACAAAATATGTACAAAAGTAACGTTCTAAACTTTTGATTTATACAATTCTAAAAAGGGAAAGTAAGGTTTTAGCTTGTCTGTGTCCGACATTACATTTATTGATTTTTCTTGTAACTTGATGTGGAGCATTTCTGAAACTGATCTCTTATAAAAAAATATTTCCATATCTAAGATTTTAACGTCGTTCTAGATGAAGTCATGTCCAGTCTCCAAACGATGCTCCGTAACCACAGAAACAAAATCAGAATTTCTATTAATCTGATTTCTATGTTCACTAACTCTTGTCTTTAATTTACGCTTCGTTTGTCCAACATAAGATATATTACAATTATTACAATTAATTTGATACACCACATCATTATTTTGATCATGAGTTAACCTATCCTTTCCAACCTTTATAAATTTACTCAATTTATAAGCAAAATTTAGCGTGTATTAAAGTGCGGATAGATTGCCGTTTCGTCGTGGCGGATCGTCGTGGCAAATATCGCCGTCGGATCGCGAACGTACGGTGAATACGTGTCGCGTGTTGGTGCATATCTTGCTCGAGAAAATTCGCGTTCAAATCGGCGGATCGTACCGCCTATTGTTTCGCACGTCCACTTGGCTTCCTCGCGCCTTTCTTAAGATTTTTGTCAGAACGATCCTTCCGACGCCGCACCCCTCTCGCTCATCACCTTGCTCGCGAACCGGTGTAAAGGCATGCAAAGTAACGGACCGCTCGGATCCAGAGCGACAGCTGGCCTAAAGCACAAAAAGCTGCGAGAGCTTCGTGGCGAGCAGTGTTCACAGTTTTGGCTTCGTTACAGCATGCTGAAGCGGTAGAAGGGATGCGCACAACAGCAGAAAATTCTACCTGCATAAACTCGCTGCTGTTGAGCGCATCTCTTCCACCGCTTTAGTATGCTGTAAAGAAGCTAAAACTGTAAACACTGGTGGCGAGTCGAGAAAACTTGACAACTCTGCAAACACCAGTAAATCAAGTAAGCGTTGCTTAGTGCTTGCTGTGAGCTTGCGTATGCTGTAACTTATTTTTGCGCCCTGCTTGCAGTTGGTGCCTGCGTGCACCCCTTCGTTTGCATAGCCTGCTTCCAACTTTACTCCCGGCTACCGCCGTTATTTCTTTTCGGTAACGCGTGCACTGGCCGACGGATTCACTTGCGATTATTGCTCATTCGGCAAATTCGCGGTATCGTCGTTCTTAACTGTTGATTTCGTGTATTAATGTGATACGTTGCCGTGTATTAATTGTTAAAAACGCAGCTAGTTCTCGATATCTTGTTTTATTTTTTTATTAATCTCGCAATTCTACCATTTAAAAAAATTTCTTTTGTTAACATACAAAGATGTTTTTTTGGGTTTGAACCGCGTTAGTGTCATTTTCTCGCAATTCTACCATTTAAAAAAATTTTTTTGGTTAACATACAAAGATGTTTTTTCGGGTTTGAACCGCGTTAGTGTCATTTTTATATCGACGTTTCGTGAACATTACAGCTCACTTCATCAGGGTTTGAAGTATCAGGCTGCTCTTCAAACTCTGATGAAGTGAGCTGTAATGTTCACAAAACGTCGGTATAAAAATGACACTAACGCGGTTCAATCCCAAAAAAACATCTTTGTATGTTAATACTACACACCGCGAAAGCATCAAATATCAATTTCTTTTGTTATAATAAATTGTTAATTGATCTTTGTTAATTCTGGTTGGATTTATTGGTGAGCCCTATTATTGCGCGGGCAAGGGACAGCCCGAAGCTAACATAATTCTCAACCCAGGGCTTCTTTGTCCTAAAAATAGAGCCGGTCGACACATTGTGCTTGACCAAAGCAGAATTTAACGCGGAAACGCGTCTGGCGCCCACCTTTTATCCGAGGAACCGTCGGATCGACGCAGCGGTTTGCTCTGATAAAATCTTTCTTTAACTTATAAGAGTGATAAGTCGTTGAGAGTCGTTCGCTGGATGTTATGCGGAAAATATGTCTATATATATACTCAAATATGTCTATATATATAATCAAATTCACGTTTTTTACGTGAATTTTTTTTAATTGTAATTACAATTCTAATAATTATGTAAAATGTTCAATTTGCATCTCGTATATGAAGAACCCCGAATATTCCCCCAAAATTATGAAAACTTGAATTTGATTATATATGTGTACACACGCACATATATAGATAGACATATTTTCCGCATAACATCCAGCGAACGGCTCTCAACGACTTATCATTCTTATTAGTTAAAGACTTCACAGAGCTCGAGATGAATCTCAGTTTTAATTGTTAAAATTTTTTTCCTGCCGTAAACCCAACGTTGCCTTCTCGCGGACATTCGCCCGAGTCCCGAGCTGAATTCTCCGTTTGCGGAAGAGCGGCGCGAGAGTTTCATACCATCAATGCAAAACAAAAAAACGTCACAATATTGTAAGATAGAGAGCGGATGTTTTAATGTAACTCGCAATAATATATGTAGAAAAGTCGCGTACAGCTATTTGAACATGAACAAATATATTTAATAATGAGTCTTTTATTTATAGAAAAGAACTATATATATATTTACTATAATAAGGTACTTAGAT
>NW_018021180.1:63718-65886 GCF_002006095.1 Pseudomyrmex gracilis
TGTTAATTTTCTAATTTTTTCCGCACGATCCATTATTTTTTATTTCACTTCACACAACAGTATGAAAATTGCAATTTCACAATGAAGTTTTCTAACTCTCGATGATTCTTATTTCAATAGAATGTGCACATGCACAAATTCAATAGAGAATTTTAGAAAAAACTCAATCAGGACCGCATAAGGATTTCCTCAATGAAGCGCTAATAGAGCAGCCCTCATTGCGGCGCTGACAGAAGAGCCACACGTATCAAATAATACGGTAACCCTGATGTAGACACTATCAGCACCGGATCAGGTTTTCCAAAATAAGGCAAGCCATGACATTACCTGATTGCGCCCGGAGCAAAATGCAGGCAAACCTTAATCATTTTCTACTCGGGCTGTATTCAAACATAGCAGCATCTAGATATTTGTACCTCTCAGATAGTTTTGGTGCAGACAACTTAGTTAACAACGGTATGAGCGTACGATTGACGCGCTCAACCTGGCCATTAGCTCGCAGGATACCTGTAGTAATCAGCCGGTGCTCAACGCCTTCTGATCGACAATAGTCTTCGAATTCCTTTGATGTAAACGCAGCGCCCTTATCGGACACTATTCTTCGCAAATTGCCAAATGTAGATGACTATTTCTTCAAACGTTCGATTGCCTCCGATACGTTCGTCAATTTGGTCGCAGCCAAGTAAATTTGGAGAACGAGTCTACAAGAACCAAAATGTGTTTATAATTCTTCTTGGTTGATTGCAAAAGGCCAAGATGGTTTACATGAAAAGTGTTTAACAGTACATTGCCTCGATCGGACTCAGAAAACACTCAGCCTTCCCGCGCTTCCGCTCCGCCAGGATGCACGAAACGCAATTTTTCGCGAACTTTTCAATTCTAAGATGTAAGTTCGGAATCCAGTAGTCTCTTTTTACTAGCGTCTCCGTTTTTCCGACTCCAAAATGGCTTTGTTTATGAGTTCGTCTAATTATCTGCATCTGCATGGACCCAGAAACAACGACCCTGACCTCGCCGTCAATTTTCTTTTACAAAATTTCGTTCTTGAGAACATAACCATTTACTAATTCTTGTTCGACCGCATCAGCAATTTTTCTAATATTTCTGTCTTTTCTTTGCGTTTTTCTCAACCTTGCTAGCAAGCTTTCTTCGCACTCGTCCATAACTAAACAAGTCGGTAACAAATTTCGACTGCGAGCATTGACGTGTATCATATCTTTTCTCGGACTGTGTTTTATGGTGTATCAAAACTCTTCTAACGCCAACGCCCACCTAGCTACTTGCACACACAAATCTCTCTTTGCCATAGTTAAAGTAAATGCGCAGCAATCAGTCACAATCTTAAATTCGATACCCAAGAGATACACGCAAAATCGCTTAAGTGCTTTAACTAACGCAAAAATTTCCAATTCGTAGCTCGGATATCGCTCTTCTGCTTGTGTAGTTTTTCCGCTCGCATAATATACCGGATGCAGAAACTGATCTTTGGTATTTTGTTGGAGGAGAATTGCTCTATAACCGTGTATCGACGCGTCAGTATGAAATTTGGTTTCCGCATTGGCTCGATATAAATCCAACACTGGACGCTCGCTCAATACAATTTTTAATTGATTAAAGGCGGTTCTCTGTGTTACGCCAAATTGAAACTTTGTATTAGCCCTTAATAAATCTGTCAACGGCCTCGCGACAATACTATATTTTGGAATAAACTTGCAAAAGTAACCGCTCAATCTTAAAAAGGCCTAAACTTGCCGCACTCTTCAAGATTCAAGAAAACAAGTAACCGCTTTAATTTTTTGTTCAGATGGCCGTATTCTCCCATTTTCAATAATATGTCCGAGAAATTCTCTACTTTTGTTTGCAAAAAATGGCATTTTCTCCAATTCATATTCAATCCCGCACAACTCGCCACTTTTAACACTATGTTGTGCGCCAATTTTTGCGTTTAAGATAGTAAGATGAGGCCATTCAGCAATGTGATGAGACATTACTGTCATTGCTCAATGACCTAGATAAGTTGCGGGAAGGCGGCAGTTCTAGGAAGAACTGCTGGTTGCCATAGGGTGCGACACATCGCCGCATTGTCCGAAGTGCAACGCAGCATGTGTCGACACCGGCACCGGTAACTAGGGGCGTGTTCCGTTTGACCACAGTACGATTCGACACCG
>NW_018021180.1:67069-68898 GCF_002006095.1 Pseudomyrmex gracilis
GAATAATCTGGTGTCGAATCGTACGGTGTCGAATAAATCTGTGTCGAATCGAGCGGTGTCGAATCGTACTGTGGTCAATAGAGTATCACCCCAAAGTAAATGATGTGGACAAAACGTGCAGTTATTGCAAAAAAGCAGGGCATATCAAGGAAAATTGCTGGTCACTGAACGGCAGGAAAAGTAAAAAGGGAGCTGCAAAAGCCGTATGTGCGGCAAAAGACAAGAAAAAGAAAAGCTGAAGTGACAGTAGCAAATCGTCCAGTAATGACGAAGAAGAAGAAGAAGATGAAAGAAAAAGAAGATCTGTGTCAGTGACCAAACTTCAAACAATAGAAATAAATGCAGTACAAGCAGAATTAGGCTTGGTAGTAGTGCCGATAAAAGAAGCAAAAAGTGGCCAAGTAGACATGCTTTATGACACTGGAGCTACAATGACACTAGTTAAGAAAAAATATTTAAAAGAAAAAACACCAGCGGAAAAAACGCGATTGGAACTAACCAAAGTAACGGGGCATAAGGCAAGCGTAATCGGCAAGGTGAGAGCTACTATACAGCTTGGAGATAAAAAAAATCAAGTATACAGTGTATGTAGTAAGAGACGACTTCCCTGTTAAATACCCAGGCATATTAGGCAACGACTTTTTAAAAAAGTACAATGCAGTGCATAATTATAAAAAGAGAAGGCTTATGATAAGGAAAGAATCCATGGCATTGCATCCGTATCAAAGTGCATTACAGCCGAGAAGCAAAATGATAGAGCAAGCTAGGACAAACTACATTCAAGCAGGAATCGTAGAAGTAAGTGAAAAGCAATCTGAAGAATTTGTAGGGCATTTTTCAGTTCGGCCAGAAAAGTGTTTCCGCCCTAAAGGTCCAGTGAGTGCTACAAAAAAAGTAGCAAGAATCAAAACTTTGCGCGTGAAAATGGAGAAACTGGCAAAACAAAGTAAAGTAGAAAATAAAATAAGAAATAAAAACGCAGTAAAGGCAGAAGAAACACGTCTCAAGAGAATTAAGAAGGTGTCACACAAGCAACATTCAAAAGAACACGAATGTTATGCAAGGATACCGACTAATTTTGAAAATTACGCGCAAGAATTAAAGGAAAGATTGCGGGCAACAAATCGAGTAGCGCGGGAAAAGCTTAAAGAAGAAAAGGAAAAAGCGAAACGTTACTATGACAAAAAGACAAAACAAGCAGCGTTTAGCATAGGAGAAAAAGTTCTACTTTATGACGAGACACTGAGAAGAAACAGATCTAAGAAATTAGAGTCAAAGTGGATAAGACCTTATGTAGTAGTCGCGAAAACGTCAGACGTGACGTGTGCAATCAAAGCAGGACGGCGCACGCAGAATGTGCACGTGAATAGGCTGAAAGCCTTTGTAGAAAATTAAAAACAAAAAGGAACTTGCCGGGTTGTCTCAGTCGGAGTCAGAGGGGACGACAAAAGGCGGCGTCGCACAAGGCGGGGGCTCCAGACACGTCACTTCGTCGTCAAGTTTCCACTAGTAGTTCCGGTAGAATACGACTTGTTGAGGGTAGTGTCCTTGCCGGTGCACAACCACGATAATGTTTTTAAGGTGGCACAAGTAAAATTTGAGATAGTTGCAGTAGATGAAAATAAACAAACATATTCCGTTGTAAAAGTAAGTCAGTTAGAGAAATGTAAAAACACGTCAATTAAAAACCCGCATTAATGAACATATAAATTGTGTTAAAAACGGCAAAATTGATACATCTGTAATAGCAAAACACAGCATAGAGTCTGGGCATATTTTTGATTAGAAGTCAGTTAGAATTTTAGACAATGAACAAAACTATTTTAAGC
>NW_018021180.1:73843-75955 GCF_002006095.1 Pseudomyrmex gracilis
TAGAATCGGTGTACAAGGTACACGCGGACGCACCATGCGAGGTGCAGGCATATGTTAGTAATTCAGGGGAATTTTCCAATTGTAAAGAGGAAACTGTGATTTCGAACTACACGATATGGATAAGGCTAGAAAAAGCGCGTGTATGGCTGTACTCAACCCCGAAAAGCGACTCGGTAGTGATATCGTGCGAGAATCGAAAGGAAGCAACGGAAACTGTAAACGGAGTCGGAGAGATAAAGTTGTCAAAAAAGTGTAAGTTGGTGACGTCCACTGTAACAATTCGCACCAACAAGGTGATGGACGTTGAACAAATTAACACGTATTTGCTACGATTCAATCTTTCAGTGTTCAGAGCAAAAGAACGAACGGTAGGTGAGGAACCGGTAGTGTTAAAAAGCATAACACAGAATAAAACACAAATTGAGAAAATAAGGTCAGAAGTAACAGAATTAACGGACGAGAGAAACAAGAGTTCGTTTTTTGAAAATCCGCATCTTATCTATCCGACTACGTCAGGTGTGACGATAATAGTGATAATTATTGTACTGGTTATATATAAGGTAATAAGAAATAAAGAAAAAGCAGGATTGGCACGCGTGAAGTCACGTAACGCGGAACAGCGTGAAAAGCGGCAAAGCGTTCGCGCGCAAAACGTCGAGACCATCGCACTGTAAGTATGTCGCGTAGTAAAGTGTGTAAGATACAAAAATAGTATAAGTAACATGCAAAAATTTTACACAAGTAAGTAAAAAATTGTGACGGAAAATGTTACGGACATTTTTCTTTTTCCCGGACGAGGGGGAAATGTTGTGCGCCAATTTTTGCGTTTAAGGTTTAGTAAGATGTGGCCATTGAGCAATGTGATGAGACATCACTGTCATTGCTCAATGACCTACTTAAGTTGCGGGAAGGCGGCAGTTCTAGGAAGAACTGCTGGTTGACACAGGGTGCGACACATCGCCGCATTGTCCGAAGTGCAACGCAGCATGTGTCGACACCGGCACCGGTAACTAGCACGGCCGTTGCTAGGACCGGTGGGCCTGCTGAATCAGCGCGATCAATCTACTATAAATCGATCGCGTGGATGAAGCAGAGGGAGACCGTAATTAGATTGCTAGCTCACTGTGTGGTTCCGCAAGCCGGAGAGTTTACCACAGTGAGGAAAGGCCGTGTAAGAAACAAAAGGAACGTTGTAATTGGAGCAATAAAGATAAGAATACAAGTACGTGATCAGAACCTCATCTTTACCACCCAACCTTCCTCGACATCCAACAACTATCTCTAGATTGTTTAAGCCGTTTTNTTCTTTTTTGGAGAGTATAATCAAATCGTCTATAGAGACCAATACAAGTTTTTGTCTTATCAAATCTCGAAAAACTATATTAATGAATCGTTGGAAAGCTGAGGGTGAGTTACATAACCCAAACGGAACTCTTAAAAATTCATAGTGGCCATCAGGTATAATAAATGAAGTGTACNTAATACTAGCCTCGTCTATGCGTACATGAAAATAACCGTTTTTTAAGTCGAGCGTACTAAAAACTTTCGCGCTCTGTAGCCGATCATATTGATCTTCAATCAAANGAAGTGGGTAGCGGTCTCTAATTATTTTTTTGTTAAACATTCAGTAATCCACACAGAATTTGTGAGAACCGTTTTTTTTTTACTAATACTATCGGGCTCGCAAAATCAGAAGTAGATGCACGAACTATGCTCTGTTTCTCCTACTCATCGATTTGAGCATTCACTACATCTCTTTCTGCCTGAAATAAGCGTCTTGCTTTTTGATATATAGGTTTGTCATCTTTTAAGATAATAGTCATCTTAACGTCAACTTTTTGTATTCTGTTTGGTTTATACTCTTCGATCAAGTTTGTTATTGCACGTTTATATTTGATGTTTCTTACATGAGACATATTAATAGTGTTTACATTTTGCATCACATCGATAGTAAATATTTCGGGTCGCGACTCACCGTCAACCGTTTGCGCNCAAACCGGACGGATAGTTACTGTGCCGTGTTTGAAATTCATTTTGACTTTATCAAAGAAATCGGCACCGACAAGGAAACTATGCTGTAAAATCGAATCGAAAACGACTCGAATAAGTAGT
>NW_018021180.1:81435-86956 GCF_002006095.1 Pseudomyrmex gracilis
ATGGAGATGTCGCTCCCCGTATCTATTAACGCTGTAACAGCTCGATTATTTATCAGTACAATTTTTGTATATTTTTTCTGAGTTACGCTGGCAATGGAGGCGACAACAAGCTTTTTAGATTTGTTAACAATTCTNTTTGAACACTTCGGGGCAATATGACCGCACTCACCGCATACAAAACATTTAAGGCCTAGATTTTTTTTCGGACAGTTTATACTTACGTGANCTCGCTCGCCGTAATTAAAACTACGCTTACCGCTCGCCGCAGACGTCTTTTTCTTTGACATCTCTTTTGCCACCACGTCGGCTCGGATTAGTTGTGCTGCGCTCACGCAACGTTACTCATTCGAATGCCTCCAGTAATGCATCCACCGATGAGAATCTTTGTATGCGCGCCTGTGATATCCGGAATGCCGTCTATAATTTGCTCCTGCAGCTCATCTTTGTCGATCGGTACACGGTTACCTAGAATTATCTTTCCGTGAATATATTCACGGAACGCTTCTTTTTTCTTCCAAGTTCGACTCTCAAATTTCTTTCAAAGTGCCAACTTGTTATTACAATGCCGAAACATTGCTCTTATTTGTCCTAAGAGCGCCTCAAATGGCATACACATAAACTCCGGCTTTGAATGGAACCAATCGATGCTCGTTTTTTCAGTTGCCTGTTATGAGACAATTTTTGTAATAAGGTTAAGTAGAGTAAGGCCATTGAGCAATGTGATGAGACATCACTGTCATTGCTCAATGACCTGTTTAAATTGCGGGGCAACAGCAGTTCTAGGAAGAACTGCTGGTTACCACAGGGTGCGACACATTGCCGCATTGTCCAAAGTGCAACGCGACATGTGTCGACACCGGCACTGGTAACTAGCACGGCCGTTGCTAGGACCGGTGGGCCTGCTGAATCGGCGCGATCGATCTACTATAAATTAATCGCGCGGATGAAGCAGAGCAGACTGTGAACAGACTGCTAGCTCACTGTGTGGCTCCGCAAGCCGGAGAGTTTACCGCAGTGAGGAACAGCCGTCTAAGGAACGTTGAAGGAACATTGTAAGAAACTGGAGCAATAATAATATAAGTTAATAGATAAGTTAATAGATAAATTAATAGATACGTTTATAGATAAGATAATAATATAAATTCAAGTATAGAACTTATTCTTCTCACCAACCAACCTCCTTGACTTCCAACAAAGTCGCACTCTGACCAGAAATTTTGCTTGATTGTCGCTCAGCCGATACGTCGCTTTCAAAAATTTTATCTTTTCTTCCCACATATCAAAGTCGCTAGAGGTGCCGTCAAAATCGCTTAACAAGTCTGCCATTATTTTAAGATCTGGTCGCGACCACGCTTGAGATACCGCTCTCTTGCCAACAGCAGCACCGGACACCACCGTCACCGTCCTTCCCTCGACGAAATCGCCCCGCCGCTCACGCAACATCGCGATCTCTTTTCGGGCCAGCTCAAGCTCACGCTCCATGATAGCCTTCTTTCGTTTGTGCAACTCAATCTCCCGTTGCCATACGTCTTTTTGTGTTTCATCCTGATCAGTACTTGCGTTCTCGTCGATTAGGTCATTTTACTCCATTTAGCTTCGTCGGATCGGCATCAAGCAAGCGCGCAATCAATTTCGGCTTCAATCCGGTCGTTGATAATCCGTGCGCTCTTAGTTTTTTCTTTAGCTCGATCACAGTAAATGTGTTAAGTTTGAACATCTTCTTACGACACTCTCGTATGTTCTCGGATTCTCGAAATGAAAACTCCACACCCAGACACGATCTTGATTTGTCCTTTGTTTAAATCTCGGACGAGCTCCCACAAGTTGTAGAAAATAATTATATGCGGGTGCGGGGAATTGAATCAATCGAGAATCGAGATGTTCTTGTATATGTAATATGTATATATGTATTTAATAATATCAGCTTATACACTCAGTCAATATAGTCCACAACCACGCGCGCGGTATACTCTCTCTTCTTTTAAACTCGCGGCGCTTCTCTCAACTCTACTCGCTCAATTCTCTGCAACTTTTTTTCTTCTCGGTTTTCTATCTGCAACTGACTCGCTACGTCTTGTGTTTCTTATCTCTCGGCTTATTTTTGTTTTCCTGCCTCGATCGTTACACGTATGTACAACATGCGAAAACGGTTATAAACTACAATGTCACACAACGAAACTTTCCAGATGTTACGTAAATCTAACCGTGTATAAAAATCTTTCCTACACATCTCTCACATGCTTATCACATTCTTTATATGTACATACCCGCCATGCTATATGTCAATTACTTAACACAATTATCCACGTTACTAATATCCATCATATAAACTCATATCTATAGCTGTAACAAACGGAAAATATACCTACCACAACTTCACTTATAAGCATATAATAAAAGCATGTTGTTTTAATTTCAGTTTTAATTGATCATATATTTTTACTCGTAAAAGTATATGATCGATTTGTTCTATTTCATAGACTTATATTTTATAGATATATTTTATATATTTATTTTAAAGATATTGTAGTAACATACATATTTTCTGTAACATGCAAAAAATACAAGAATTTGGCACAGTTTGTAACATTTCTCGTGGACGGAAATCAAAAAGTCTTTTATTGTACCAGTTTTGCACTATGATGAGTTATTACTTTATAAAGATCAGAACAAGGGTCTGTATAAAAAGGAATATAGCATTACGCGCATGGTTGGTAAGCGAGCGGCGAAACAATAAGAATTTAGTTTTTTGTAACGAAGCCGAATTCTTCGGCTTTGCCCGGCCTTCCACCTGCCGGACAGCTCGGTCGGTGCCAAGGTTCGGGGAAGAAGAAAGCGAGAAATTGCGACACTTAATCTGTGTTTTATGCTGTAATGTGACTCTGATTTATTCAATTTAATATATTTACAATGGTTTCATATCCGCGGTGTCGGTTGATTACGATCTAATTTAACGGCGGAGTCCTTGTCAATGCGTGGGTTATGCAATGCAATAGATTTACTTAGCGTTTGATTCCGCGGTGTCGGTTGATTACTTTCGTACGGTCGGCGGAGTTCTTGTCGGGCGTTTGCGCGCGGTTTTAATTAATACGTTCGGAGCGGCGGGCGCGTAATTACTTAAATCTAATTTGGGACATTTATTTATACGGGCTTTATATACAGATGAGTCGTGAAAACGACTGTTTGCGATGTGGCGGTTACGGCCGTTTGTGCGCCGTAGCGCCGGAAGTCGAGAATCTCTCGACGGGAATCGGTATGGCGGCCGAGTCAGCACCTCGGATTGCCGGAAGTCGAGTCAGCATCTCGACGGGAACGGTCGGTACCACCTCGGGGGGAATAATCGGGAATGGCGGCCGAGTCAGCACCTCGGATTGCCGGAAATCGGTCTCCCGAGTCAACACCTCGGGGGGGAATAATCGGTTGCGGTATCTCCCGAGTCAATACCTCGGGGGGAATAATCGGTAGCAGTATCTCTCGAGTCAACACCTCGGGGGGAATAATCGGAAATGGCGGCCGAGTCAGCACCTCGGATTGCCGGAAGTCGGTCTCCCGAGTCAACACCTCGGGAAGAATAATCGGGAATGGCGGCCAAGTCAGCACCTCGGATTGCCGGAAGTCGGTCTCCCGAGTCAACACCTCGGGGGGAATAATCGGAAACGGTATCTCCGAGTCATCACCTCGGAGCGGTAGCAGGATAGGAACGGCTTTTGAGTCAGCTCTTCGAGCGCCGGGAAAAGAATAGGTCCTTACTGCTCAGATCGGCCGGCTTTTATACCCCGGAGCGGCCTATGGTCCGTCCGGGGTCGGCGTGTAGAACACGGGTGTTTGCGCGACGCGGCATGCACCTGTCGGCTGATAAGCGCGTGTTCGCTTCGTGTCGCTATAGGTGCGTCGTCGGTACTATAGTACGCNGTCGCTCGCATAGGTAAGTCGCAGAAACTATAGCGAGGAGTATACCATCGAGATGTGTTTAATATATATATATAATAACACATGTAGAGAACAAAAAAGATACACTACNAAAATAATATAACAGATATATTACTACTTGTCGACATGATAATATATGTAACTAATAATGATATAATAATACAAAAAGAGATATATTTATAAAAAGAAAGAAAAGAAATATTCGTGATGGGGCTCGCCTCGTCACATTTTTAACAAAAAGTAAATAACTACATAAATAATTACTAATTATTTAACTATATATATACTGTATAATTGTACACTTATATTACTAGTTAATATAAATAATAATTAATTCTTAAGTAATTTCTAATGATTTGGTTGTGAATCAGTTTGGCAACAAAAGTACTAATAATTTTTATTTACAAAACGCTTTTATGTTTTGTAAATCAATATTATTATTATAATCTAGTGCTTATCTTTTTATACAGATGCACTTATTCGCTTTCTAAATTACTACCTCAGTAATATATTACAAAACTCGAAACATTATAAAAGACTTTTCAATTCACAATTAGTAAAATGTTTTGTTTTTTCTTATTTTTTTACAAAAAATAGTACGATTATTATCACCTTGCAAACGTATTATATATACAATACACACATCACATGCAAAGTTCAATATGTTTGTCCCAATAGGCAAATTGTGAAACTATTGCACAAAAATGGAATCATGAATTAACGATGTAACGGTTTGACTTTTTTGTCAAAGCTTTTTCCGTTCTATTTAGTTAATTATTAAAGCTGCGGAGTAGCTCGTCGGGATCAGCGCTTGGTTAAGATAAAGTAATCAGAATAGACTCGGTTTATAAAAAAAGGCAATCTTGAAAAGTAAGTTTTAAAACAGTGAGTTCTCGAAAAGTGAGTTTTGATAATATAAACACAAAAAAGTGATTTTGGTAGAGAAATACGCTTTCTCACGAGCTGATTTAATCGTTCTTTGCGGAAATTTATATCTTGCTAACGCGAATAAGAGGCCGGCGTACGGTCGGCTTTTTCCGCTAGGCGTAGCGCGGCGCCTTCGTTTAATCAACTCAACACGGAGGCCAGATTTCCCGGCGGAGAATACGAGATTCTCCTGGAGCAGAGCGGAAGGAATGCCGGTTTACCCGGCGGAGAATACGAGATTCTTCGGAGCGGAGCGGAACGGATGCCGGTTTACCCGGCGGAGAATACAAGATTCCCCGGAGCGGAGCGGAACGGATGCCGGTTTACCCAGCGGAGAATACAAGATTCTCCGAAGCGGAGCGGAACGGATGCCGGTTTACCCGGCGGANAGAATNAGAAATTTATTCTCCCGGAGAGGATCAAATCTTGAGTCGTTGTCGTTTTGCCCGACCGAGGAAGAGCTTCCCCAGGTGCTTCTTGCTAGATTCGGAGATCGGATTGATCTGCCACGCTGATTTTGGCCCCGGCATTTATACCCGCAATTTCCCGAGGAGCGGGGACGTGAAAATGCGGGGAACCAAACAATTTATTTGTCGCGCTTGTCGCTTTGTGGCGCGGCGGGGCGCGCGGTGCGGGCGCGGTATCAGCTGGCGTTTGTTGGCGC
>NW_018021181.1:0-1080 GCF_002006095.1 Pseudomyrmex gracilis
ACGGCCGTTGTAACCGCCACACAGATAAACAGTCGTTCTCACGACTCAAACGGCCGTTGTAACCGCCACACAGATAAACAGTCGTTCTCACGACTAAACCGGCCGTTTTCACGGCCTGGAACATCCGCAGTACGTCCCCCGTGTAAATATACCCCGTAGACCTAAGTAAGCTATAAGTCCGCCGCGCCGCCCTTTGTTTTCCGCCCCGCCGCCCTTTGTTTTCCGCCGCGCCGATTTAAAAACTAACGCGATTCGAATTTCCGCAAACCATTCCGTACCGGAATCACCACACCAATAAAGCCGAATCGTCTAAATATCCGTTGTAAATACCGCGCTAGTTGTATCCATTGTAAATACTCTGATTAAGTGAATAAACCTTCACTACCTTACAGCATTACAATAACCGAGTGTCGCAATTTCACGCCTTCCCCTCCCCGATCCTTGGCGCCGATCGAGCTGTCCGGCAGGCGGAAGGCCGGACGAAGCCGATAGAAAATCGGCTCCGTTACAATGTATTCAAACCGAAAACGTGCTCAAATCGCTGTTATGCGATTATTTGCTTATAAAACATAGAGTGTTTCCAAATTTAGGAAGGCTACTGTGTGTATGTGTATGTGTATATATATATATGTATTTATATATATTGTGATGTTTTTTGAAGTTGTTTCAATATTTTCGCGTTGCTCCGCCCGAAACGGAAGTTCAAGGACGGGATACGGACGGTCTGCGAGTACACAACATCTATTCAGCAGGAGGATAAAAAAGATGTAAACCGAACAAACCGCTGCGCCAAGCCAACGAATACTTACAAGTAAAATGTAAGTAAAATTAATATTAATATTAATTTTACTAACTTTGTTAGTAAAATTTTGGGCGCCAGACACGTTACCGCGTCAAGATCTGCGTCGCTAGACACAACGGGCCGACTAGCTCTTTTGTAACGGAGAGAAGCTGGATTATTTTGTTTTGCAGAATTTAGGCTGGCCTTTGTAGAGAGTGAATTATTCTCATAATAAACGAGTAGACTGCCAGTAACAATAATAAACTATTTACACAGTTTGTCCGGAAAGTTCCCGGACT
>NW_018021181.1:1816-30234 GCF_002006095.1 Pseudomyrmex gracilis
ACTACCTTGAAGTGTAAACTTGTTTAATAAACCATATCTTTCATTTTCGATTTTTAATTCACGTAGTCCGGGAACTTTCCGGACAAACTGTGTATTCTAACATCGCTTAAAATTTTAGTACTACAAAAAAACTAAATAAAAAATATGACAATTATGATTAAGGAAAAACAAATACATTGCGTAATCAAAAGCGATTAAATTAACTAATTAATATCTTGACTAGATGCGATAAGAGAAACGTGACCGATGACAATTCAAACAAATGGATACAAACAAAAAAGCAGGAATAGTAACGCAAACGCGCAACTAACAATTTACCGCCCTTTGACCGGTCGCAAGGCCGAAGAAACTCCGCGGGAGAGTTAATAACGCACATTCGTATTGTCAGATCACGGAAGATCAAAGGTATGGCTATCATGCCCGAAAATCGCTAGCAAGCGGGTCCCGACTGAAGTGGGCGTGGTAGTGTAGGTAGCAAGCGCAAAAGAAAGGAAAAGATAGCAAAGAAAACGGCAAGGCAAATTAGAACGGGCACCACCAAACCACTAGTTAATTTACGACGGACTTACTTAGTTCAGCAGGTGTTGTTTGCAGTCACACCAAGCTTGCTTGCACGGCGCGAAACCTTCGCCAATTCAGAGTATCAGGCTCGAAAACGGCAATACAGTCAGGCAGCAAAATCAGAGCAGCGGGCACGCGGCAAGTACAAGATGCAAAAAGAAAGAGAAAAGCACCCGCGGAGTCAAAAGACCGGGTAGGATTTTACACAATGCCCAAATAATTACGTAACTCGGCTGGCCGCACGTAACCCGACGTATCTATTGTGTAATTTGCTATTCACAATAGTGCGATAAAATGCCTTATTCGATACAATACCAGTACGAGAATCTTACAATCTGGCGGTACAATATTGTAAACGATACGATAACCCTCTGACGAATCTCAACGACAGAGCATGCACCCGAGGTCGTATTCAGAGTACGCTCGCGATCAAGCCGCGATACTTGTCACAAAAGTTCACCAGGGAATCGCTTAGGACGGGAATTAGACACTGGCTTTCACAAATATTATGCTTCTAACTCGCACGCACTTAGCTCTAGGCCGATTTTTCAGAAAATTCTACGCGGTTCACCTCGTTATTTACCACAGAGGCAATAACGATCTTTGGTAGCACTTCACGTCAATATTCGGTACAATATTTCAAAAAGATATCCAGACGCTAAATAAGACCTCGATATGATACATAGTCACTTAGCGACACAATCCGTATAGTTGCTGTATCATAATCCTGTTATCAGCGGTACGATAAGTTTAGTAATGGCGGTACGGTAACGACACGCTATCTGCGCCGTGCGAGATTTGCACGGTAGAATAGCCAAGGTCGTCGCGGCACGATACAAAACATGGACAAACACAAAAAACACTCAATATAACGACAAAAGTGCTGCTTGACGCGTCACCGACTTTCCAGGGCTTGAGCACTTAATAAAGCACTTATATAAATAAACGCAATTAAACCTACAAACAATCACTACAAAGTTCCGTGAGACTCGATTCTAGCCGTTGCCGAAACTCGAGACGTGGAGTTAGACTTGTCCGCGCCGGCACAACGAAAAAACACGCAAAAATCAGCGACTAGCCTCGACACGAGACTGAGCGACGGAGATTTGTGGCTTACAATACAGAAATGGGCATTTCACCGTACGTCGTCGTCCTTCTCCATATATTCTTTGTTCTCTCGACTCAGTATATTGGGACCTTGAATAAGTTCTCGCTGTTTCCCAACAGATGGCGTTACCAGAACTGCGTGCGTGTAGTTTAAGATGGTGTAATGCATCATAAGAAAGTACCATAAGCAAGCTCGAAATTCAGTGTATGTCATTTCACCGAAGTGTAAACAACTTTTTTTATAGTGTTAAACATGTCAAGTTTTGTGCCAAAAAAAGAGTATTTGCGGAAAAGTTTATTGCACTATTTTATTTTAAAAAAAACAGCAGTTGAAGCACACAAAATTCTTGTTGAGACTTATGGCGATCATGTTCTGTCGGAAACAACATGCAGAGATTAGACGCTTCAAAAATAATGATTTTGATGTTGAAAATAAAGAACGCTCTGGCGCATCGAAAAAAATTGAAGACGAAGAATTGGAGGCATTACTTCATGAAGATTCATGTCAGACGCTAGCTGACCTTGCAGAATCATTAGGAGTAGATGACACAACAGTTTCGAAACGTTTGAAAGTATTAGGAATGATTCAAAAGCAAGCACATTGGGTGCCGTATGAGTTGAAGCCGAGAGATGTCGAACGGTGTCTTTTCACGTGTAAACAGCTGCTTCAACGGCAGAAAAAGAAAGGTTTTTTGCATCGACTCGTGACTGGCGATGAAAAGTGGATACACTCAGTGTTGACAGTTGTGGCTTTTTTACAGCATGCTAATTCGGTAGAGAGGATGCGCACATTCTAATTGCATAAACTCGCTGCTGTTGTGCGCATCCCTTCCACCGCTTTAGCATGCTGTAAGGAAACCAAAACTGTGAACACTGGATACACTACGATAACTCTAAGCGTAGAAGACCGTGGAGTAAGCCCGGCCATGCATCAACATCGTCGGCGAAGCCAAATATCCATGGTTCGAAGCTTCTGCTCTGCATTTGGTGGGATCAGCTGGGTGTAGTTTATTATGAGCTTCGCAGACCAAACAAAACCATTACGGGAGATCGCTATCGACTATAATTGATGCGTTTGAGCCGAGCAGTGAAGAAAAACGGCCGCTATACAAGCAGAGACACGACAAAGTGATTTTGCAACATGACAACGCTCGGCCACATGTTGCACAACCGGTGAAAACTTACTTGGAAACGCTTAAATGAGAAGTCCTACTTCACCCGCCGTATTCACCAGACATTGCCCCTTCCGATTATTACTTGTTCCGATCGATGGCACATGGCCTGACTGAGCAGCACTTCCATTCTTATGAAGATGTCAAAAAATGGGTCGATTCTTGGATAGACGTGTCGTTTTTCCGACGTAGAATTCAAATGCTGCCAGAAAAATGGGAAAAAGTAGTGGCTAGCGATGAGCAATACGTTCAGTGACATGTTTTTTACGACTGTTTTTAAATAAAGCAATAATTTTCATGAAAAAACAGCAAGAACTTATTCAAGGTCCCAATAATACCGTAACGATACGTTTTCGGGAGCCCGGGTGGTTAGCGGCCGTCTTGTTTGGTGATTTGCGACTAAGAGAGCGAGGATCGCGATCAATTTGGGGTTGATACGCTGGGGCGCGCTAGGATTGCGTGGGATAGATCGGATCAGCCAATCAGGTTGCAGAGGATTTTAAGCGCGGCGCGCAAGCTCGCTTTAGGCGGCAGGATCAGCAGCCGCAAAATACAAAGATCGGTTAGCAAAAGTTTGTTCAATGAGCGCTGTAGCAACGCAACGCGTAAACACTAGATGCGAGACGATATGAAATTGCAGCGCAGGATGTGACAGCAAGCGCAAGAAATACTAGTAGCGTAAGGCAGCATATGTAGTCGCGTTTTTCTAGCAATGATAATCTGATTTGTCTCGTCCTGTGACTCTGTGCAGATTTGTAGCGTCGCCGTTATTCTATGATCGGCTGAAGTAGCAGCAGTTCTCATGCGCCTTATAATGCTTCTATGCTCATGCGACCTCCGGTTAGCGCCTCCGCAAAAGCTCCTTTCTCATGCATCTTCGTTATTAGTAGATTCTGGTTCCTCTTTGTTATCCTCGATGAAGCGAATTTTTGTGACAGTGAGACGCCAATTTTACATAAATAGAAATACAACAACGTAATTACTAATCCTAAAGTAACGCAAGCGAGCCCTAGAGAATCTTGGCGTTTTCCGAACAGCTTGCACTCCTGGACTCCCGCGGAGAACTTAGCTTTTTGTGGCAAGGAAGGAACGACGCGACTATCACGTCACAATATATATCTATATATACGCACATATTTTTGCAACAACATCCAGCAAACGGCTCTTATGACCGTCTATATATTTCCAGTTTAAATGCATAAATATTTAAAAGTTTTATAAAATCCTATATAGAATCGTGCAAATATATACACATAAGTGTATATGAGTGTGTACATATGTGAGTAAATGTAAAAGTGTGTGTACATATGTGTATATATGTGAGTAAATGTAAAATTGTGTGTATATTTATTAATCGCTATCTGTTTAAAATTACTTGATCAACAACAACTTGATCACCAACAGTTTGATCATAACTGAGAGATGTGCAAACCATATTTTTCCTTTTTAGAATTTTATAAATCAAAATAACCGTTGTCATGTCGTTTTCTTGTTTTTGGACTTCAGTGTCTTTGTATCTTTAAGTATATATGTGTGAAGAAATCTATATATACAGGGTGTCCGGAAAATCATTGCCAATACTTCTGGAAGTGATTGGGGATCCAAAAAGAAGGAAAAAAAGTTATATGAACATAAGTCCGGAAATAAGTCGTTTCCGAGTTATGGCTACTTTTATGTTTACAAACCGCACGTTTTTTTTAAATCATAATTTTATTGTGTTTTAATATAAATAACTTTATTTCGGACTATTCTGATAGAAGAATAAGAACCTGCATTTGTGCTAAAGGTGGTCAGTTTGAATATAAAGAGGTATTTGAATTGAAGTAGATATGATGTTCAAACTGACCACCTTCAGCACAAACGCAGGTCCTTATTCTTCTATCAAAATTGTTCGAAATAAAGTTATTTATATTAAAACACAACAGTTATTTAATAATTAAAATAAAGCTTTTTGAGAACTCACTTCAGCAGCAGTTATTTATGTTAAAACACAATAAAATAATTAAATTATGATTATAAAAACAATTACCATTTTTAGACATAAAAGTGACTATAACTCGGAAACGACTTATTTCCAGACCTATGTTTATATGACTTTTTTCCTCTGTTTGAATCCTCAATCATTTCCAAAAGTATTGGCAGCGCTTTTTTAAACATCCTGTATAAGACGCGTGTGAAAGTTGGAATATCAATTTGCTCGTTATCGTTGTGTTTGGTTTATCAGTTTTAATCTTTGACGCAAGTTTTCACTTGACAAGCATAAGTTTAAAAACTATTTAACACCGCAGATTGGGTTCTGAGTGCATTCTGTCTTCAAAGTATGTTTGAACTCAACTTATTGCAATTTTATATTTTAAACATTGTTAACTTTGCGTAAGGACAATTAAATATATCTGTATATTTATTTATAATTACATTTAGATTGTCACTAAAAAAGAATCAAAAGTTACAGTAAAACGTAATATTGTATGCAATTTTCTGAAAAATAAATATGTTTAATTATAAAAACTTAATAAGACCAACAAACCGTTGATTCATGGGTGGTGATTATTTTTTTTATTATTAAATCAAATAAGAGTCATAATTTCTGGATGTTTTGATCGCTATATTTTGAATCATCTTCAGCAAATTATGAAAATTTTAAAAACGCAGAAGGTACAAAACAAGATACATAATTTTGAAAAAACCTTATTCGTTAAAACAAAATAATTTTAAAAAATAATAAAAACCACCACTATCCGTGAATCGAATTGGATGGTGCTAGTTTTATTAAGTTTTTAGTCTTTTGTTTGTTTAACTTATTATGTTTAGTTATGTTTTATATAAAAAAAGAGAAAAATTAAATTATTGTGTTACCTAGAAATAAACATATGAAAAATGTAAAACAATTAATATTTGTGATAAAACTTTATGTATATATTTGTTACGTCTTGGAGACTTTACGGTTCCTTTGTTTTGCAACGCAACGCGCCGACATACAAACAAACTTCATTTTTCTTTGAAAATCATTGAAAAAAATCAAATTATTGAAAATAATAAATAACTTGACCAGAGTTGGAAACTTAGACTTCAAACAAAGATACGGAGCGTAAACCGAAACCGTATCGGCGCCGCAAATGAACCGCGACTAATAAGACAAAAAGAATTATTCGGAGCGATAAGGAAGAAGGAAAAATTATTTTTCTAAACATTCCCACAACAACTCTCCAAACAAAACTCAATTATCTCTGGGTCAAAGAAAAAATATAGAACTTAAAAAAATAGGGTAAAAAACGCAAACAGGAATGTATCATCAAAGGCAGTAAAACTAAAATTTTAGGTTTTTACTCAACAAATATCTAAAGATTTATGTGATGCAATTCAAAAAACAAACTCTCTTTTTGTTTCCGTCTCAAAACATTGGACGAACTGTCTAAAGTGGTGTATATATATATATATATATTATATATATATATTATTGTATATTATATATTATATATATATTATTGTGTATATATATTATTGACGATTGGCAATCCTGTAAATCCCACGACTAATTAACAAATAGGAGTTCAAACGTCCAACTTACGAGCGAGAGAGCTCTGAATCTTCCGCTATAATTAAAGGATCGTACGGACACTAGAAGCTCTTGCTCCTTCTAAATTGTTTTGTATAAAACAAAGAATTCAGCCGACGCCACCAGCAGTTTTCTAATATGCAAGATCAGAATAATCTAAAAAGAGTTGTCCAGAAAAAAGGACGGTTCTAGTGAAATGAGATAAATGAGCTAATTGCAAACCATCTGTGAACCGCCAAACATCTAACGCTGAAGCCGTACGGACTCCAGTATCAGAGGAACAAATCTCAACCAAGTAGTAAGTCCATATATAATAAAATATATAATAACAAATGCAATCTCAACGGAAGTTTCACTTAATCATGAAATTTAACTTGTGACTCTTGAGGTTGATATTCGGAGGAATACACAGAATCGTTGAAAAGAAAAATCTTACCAATTTTTGCCAGGAAAATCATCATTTCCCACAAATTATTCACCTCTTTCTCTGTTGATGAGGCCTTATTGGAAGAGCAATATCCGATTACGGTCGAGGGAAGCAGTCGATCAGGAGATCACCATCTCTTCATAGATAGACCTTGATCGGAAGAGCAATTCCTGATTACGATAGCGGGAAGCAACCGATCCAGAGCTCGTCTCTCTCTTTCTCTCTCTCTCTCTCTCTCTCTCTCTCTCTCTCTCTTTCTCTTTCTCTCTCTGACACTACGAATAAATTAAATAAAGCTCCTTGCACAATAGACGGAATAGCGATAGCAATAGAAATAACACCAGTTTTAAAGAGTTTATATTCATAAATAACGGTAGAAACAGCGGAATCTAACATACAAAAATACACATGTATCAATGCAGATCAGAAAACAGAATAAGATATAGCGATAAATTTTCCGACGAGTTGGAATTCTGTATCTATTGCTTATCGCTATCACTATTCCCTCGCATTGTGCAAGAGGCTTAATAAGAGTATTAAAAAGGCGACTCCGAATATAAATCTTGCACGTAGAAAAATCATTACATAGAGAAATAATCTTAACATTTGTTTGTGGAACTTTGGCCCTTGCGTGTAAACTACAAAAACTGGCTGCGTCGACGCAATTAAAGGTTGCGACAAGCGGCAGTTCTCTAAGCAAAGCGAAATCGAACAGACCCAACACTTCCGCGATTGCTCTACAGAGAATAAGATCGGGACCCGACCACCACAACAATAATAATAACCGCAACAATAATAGTAACAACGATCATCCAAAACCAATAAATGATATCGACAATACCCGCGACTCACACACACACACACGACGCTCACACATACGCACACCTGGAATCCGACTCGTGGTATAAGTTCTCCTTCTATTCTCCGGTAAGTCCCGATCCTCCCGCAAATGACACCTTCCCATCATACTCTTTAGTAACATTTGAAAATCCTTTAAAAAGATCTATTTCCTTTTTTTTCGCCCGCAAACACTTCTTTGATCACCATTCCTCTTCCTTCCGCGAAATCAGATGATTCCGACATTGAAATAAAGTTTGAGCACACAAGTCCTTGTCCTTTCCCTTTTAACTCCCCGACGAAGAAGAAGAAGAACCTGAATTAATAGACATCGCGATGTTCTTACTCCTCTTATAAATCACCCTCCTTCTCGACCGAAGATCCCGTCACCTATTTTTGTCGCCGTATCCGCTGTATCTCCCGCTCCAATTCGACGATTCCTCCAAATCAATACGTCCTGGACTTCAATGTCCTCGTTCCTGATCAAGTGCGACAAAACGTCTCTTCCCTCTCTCATTTCGAAATCATACTAGTAATCTTTCCTAACACCGATTATCATTACAACATTTCTGCCAGGTTCTTCCATCATTATTATCCCCCCTTCCTTAACTATAACTGAAATTCCTCTTTAATCATCACCATACTACGGATCGGCTTACACGCACACTTACATCCGAACAAAATACAATTGCAATAATCCGCCGGAAACCTCTTACATAGTACATCTACACATCTCTTTTTCTCGCCTTCGAGTGATGCTCCGCCGAACATTGTAAATAGCGCGATTATCCACCACATGAAAATAAAATTATAATTAAAAATAATTTATTAAATTCATAATAAACAAAAAGATTCTTCGGGCTCTAAAGTCTTTAAACTAATGAATGAAATAAATTCGGTTATAGGAGCCGTTTGCAGGATGTTAAGCAGAGAATGTGCTTAAATATATATATATGTATATACATATATACGACGAAATAATTGTTTTCCTCCATATAAGATGCGTAATATTCAGATATCTGAATTATTATTTATTCAAATGATCGCAACGCTAGTATTCAAATGGCTTGTTTTAGCGTGTGTGTGTGTGTGCGTGTGCATAAACTTTGGAAAGCTGAAACTTAATAAAAAATGATCCAAATTCAAAGAATAAAAAACCGTTATACTTGTCTCATTGCCACTTACAACTTTTGTTTCAAACAAAAAATTGACTTTTATTTTAAAAAATGGCCGCTGTAATGAAATCTCGAAGGTGGCGCCATCTAAATGTAAATTAATAATTAAATTATATGTTTTGTGCTCGTATTATGTTTCAATAAGAAGATAAGGAGAAGGCAATAACGAGCTGTACAGAGAAGTGCATCCTATCGTTCCGTTTCAAGGGAAATTTTTCTCTGAAATTTCTCTTCTGGCTGCTTCTACTACCACGCGCCGTACTCTTTCGATCTCCGCCAGCGATCCGAGATTGAAAAAAAAACAACGCGCGGTAGTAGAGACAGCCGGAGGAGAAATTTCCGAGAAATATATATTTCCCCTGGAGCGGAACAATATAGTGTACTCCTCTGTACACCTGATGTTCAGGTTAAATTCTTTTTTATTCCGAAGATTTAACAATTGATGCAAACGTTTCGATCTACTATGAGATCTTCTTCAGTGTCTATACATAAAATACTTACAATAAATGCATAGTTTATTCGCAACGATAATGAAGAACACGGAAAAGATACGCTACAAACATACTTAGTGTGAGGAAAAAAGGGGGAAGTGGTAACTCAGTAACCATCAGCCGCACACAGGAAACCGCAAAACATCCTCGCGCTTTGAAAACAACTGGTAGACTGAGCAGTCACCCTCACATTTATCGTACATGTAACAATCTCCCCACCTCATCACAACACTTGAAAACGAACAGAGTATGATTATGCCGCCTTGTAATTTTTTAAACCTGAAAAATATGGGAGCGGTGCACTTAGACACCGTTCAATTGGACTCGTTGCAATTAGACACGTTGCAAATAGACACAAAATTTTAGACACGATTTAATTGGACACGGCTCAAATAAACGCGATTCAGTTGAACACAGTTCAATTGCACACCGTTCAATTGGACGCCGTTTACTTACGCACTGTTTATTTGCACACCGTTCACTTACGCACCGTTTATTTGCACATCGTTCACTTGCGTACCATTCATTTGCACGCAGACGCATCTGAAGGTACCGACGCCAGACGCGCAGACTTAGCAAGAGATCAACGAGAGGAGTACGGCAAAGAGGAGAGGCGCAGCCTCCCCCCTGCTTATACGCTTACAACATAGTGTAGAAGACTAGGCTTCTGCACTGCACATCCTTCGGATGCGTCTGCGCAAAATGGTGTACAAATGCACAGTATGCAAATAAACGGTGCGCAATTGAACGGTGTGCAAATAAACGGTGTCTAAGTGAACGATGTCCAAATAAACGGTGTGTAATTGAACGGTGTCCAATTAAACAATGTGCAATTAAACGGTGTACAATTGATCTAATTGAACTGTGTCTAATTGAACCGTGTCCAAAATTCTGTGTACAATTGCACTGTGTCTATTTGAACTGTGTCCGAGTAAAGATTATCCGAAAAATACGATTTCAGTTTGTCTGTATCTGACATGATATTAATTGAATTGCCTTACAATTTGATGTGTATCATCTTGTAAACGGATTTCTTAAAGAATAAAGATTCTGTGTCCAAAACTTTGGTATTTTGCCACTTACTATTATGGTCCATATCAATTTTATGCTGTGTAACGACAGAAACATTCTCCGCATAATGATAAATCTGATTTTTGTGTTCGGAAACCGTAATTTTGAGTTTTCTCATAGTCTGGCCCATGTAGCAGTATCAGGGTGCTCTTGTGTGACGGAGCAAGCTCGGCCACTCGATTGTATCTTTATTAGTATTATCATTATCATTATTAGTATTATCATTTATTATCTCTTATTAGTATTATCATGTATTATTTAATTTTTTTTTTTATTATTCTGGAATAAATCACGTCACGACTATAATTCCGACTACTTCCCTATAATTCCGACCGTTCCACGCGTCAAGCGATAATATAGATCCAACCGTTTCGCGTACCGATCTATAATTCGAGCCGCGGAAATATAGCATGTAAGAACGCACGTGAACCGGAGAAGATCTGTGCCCGTGCGACACGGCACAAGTGTGTGATACAGCGCACAAACAAGCGCGTACCGCACACCGACCCCGGACGGACCATAGGCCGCTCCGGGGTATATAAGCCGAGCGATTTCGGCAGTCGAGACCAGTTCCTTCTCTCGAGCTCGAGGCGATGTCTTGGGCTAGAGAGATCCTCCGGTGCTAGAGGCGCTGTCTCAAAACACCACACCCGATCCTCCGGTCGAGGCGTTTATCTCAATAAAACCTGGTGCGAGAGGCGTTGTCTCGGACACCATCCCGACCTTCCGGTCGAGGCGTTGTCTCGACAAGACCCGGTGCTAGAGGCGCTGTCTCAAACACCATCCTGACCGTACGGATCGAGGCGTTGTCTCGATCCTCTCCGGCACTTCGGTGCACACCGTCTACGTCGGCTCTACGAGCCCGGAAATTCAATTGGCCGTTGTCACTGCCACACCGACAAACAGTCGTTCTCACGACCAAACCGGCCGTTTTCACGGCCCGGGACATCCGCAATGTCAATACGTCCCGCGTGTAAATAAACCCCGTAGGTTTAAGTTTAGTTATAAGTCCACCGCGCCGAACTTTCTATTACTTGCGCCGATTGCACCACTAACGCGATACAAGTCCCCGCNAACCATTCCGCACCGGAATCACCGCGCCGATAAAACCGAATCTGCTAAATAACCGTTGTAAATACCGTTGGCATAAAATACCGTTCAAGTTATATCCGCTGTAGATAACATGATTAAGTGAATAAACCTTAACTACCTTTCAGCATTAAACTAACCGAGTGTCGCAATTTCACGTCTTCCCCTCCCCGATCCTTGGCGCCGACCGAGCTGTCCGGCAGGCGGAAGGCCGGGCGAAGCCGATAGAAAATCGGCTCCGTTACACTTGAAACTTTGATGAAGTGAGTTGAAATGTTCACGAAACGTCAGTATAAAAATGATACTAACGCAGTTCAAACCCGAAAAACAGTTTCGAATTTTTCATTATTTTTTAAATTTTTGGAATAAAAAAGAATTATACTCGACCATCAAGTGTATTGCTCGTTATTGCATTCTCCCAATTGTTTTTTTGTAAATTAATAATGTCATCATTTTTTTTCTCAAAGCCATAAAACTTTTGTCTTAACTATTTTTCTATAAAATTTATAGTTTTTAAGTTATTCAGGTGGCCTGTGTTACCTGCCTCACTTTGTATAAGTATATATTGTGACGTGTTATTCGCGCTGCTTCTCTCTCGCCACAAAACTTATCATTCGCGGGAATCCAGAAGTATGTGTCGTTTACTAAAATCCTCTAGGGCTTGCACGTTTTGTATCGCGTTTGGATTTAGTTACTTATTTTTTTTATCATGTAATATTAGGCGCCTTACCGTCCCGAGGACTTAAACCGTTAGAGGACACCGAGAAATAAGGATGAAGGTAATATCTGGACATTAATTTGGCAGTGAGACAAGCGAAAGCGGGAGAAACAAGGGCGTGCGACAGGAGGCGCAGACTACTGCATATAGAAGCTACGGCCCTGACTCAATAGAAAGGATTAACCCCGTGCGTCAGAGAGCGCTGGTAGTACGCGAGCCATGATGTGGTCAGGTAGCGTTCTGCGACAAAATTTAGCAACGAATAAATCAAAGATGTGGGTTAACCATCGCCTCAGCAAGATCTACGGATCAACACATTGCATCTTGGAATGGCGTGCGCTGCGAGATGCGCTCAGATTGTGCTGTAAAGTGAGGTAATCCGCGATTATAAAATCGCATTTGTATCGCGACCACAAATCCGTACAACTCTCGCGACCGTGAGCGCCGCACTTTATAAAACGCCGTACTCTAATTGGCTGTTGCGACTTACTTTACGCGAATCTAGCGCACTCCTGCATATCGACTCCGAATCAATCGCGATTCTCGTCCTCTTGGTCGCTAACTCGCAAGTCGAATGTAGACGTACAAAAAAAGAACTTCCGAAATTAGTATCGTTAAGCTGTCGTACCGTGAAGCTGTTGTACCACTGGGATGCAGAAGGACGACAATATCCGGCCTTGTGAGGTACCTTGTTTCTTATTAGCCACGAATCCGCGTGCCGAGCTTTGTGTCGAGGCTAGTCATTAAAATTTCGCGTTGAGTTTCGAGTGAGGAAGGATCCTCCGCCATATTGATTTTGGAAAATTTGAGAGCAGCTAGAATCGGATTCCGCTGGGCTTCGTGGCACATCTTTGTAGACTTAAGTTGCGTTTTGTTATTACGAGTACATTATTGAGTACCGCAGCAAGCCTTGGAGTTACTCGGGAAGCGCTAAACATCATTTATTCTTACGTGAGTGTTTGTGTTCTCATAAACAAGTGTTTCGTGCCTGTCGCTTGGTTTGCTGCATGTATCGTTGTTGTTACACTATTGTATCGCGTGTTGTCGTACTGATTCCGCTATTATCGAAATATTAAAGTTGTCGTACCGTGTACTGTCGTACTGATCTCGCTATTCTCGCGTATAAGCTGTCGAATGTAATAGCTTTGTTATTGCTAGCCCCCTGCAAAGTGAACTGTCGTATCGTTATCGCCGCAAAAAAGAGCTGTTATATCGCGTATGCTGAGATCGTGGCTAGTTCATCAAGCTCGCATGAAGCTTGCTGCGAGATCGAACCGAGCAAAGTGTGTGCGAACCAGAAGTGTCGTGATATCGTCAACTAGTGCCAAGATTTGTAAGAATCTGACGTCTTAGACAAGATTTTGGTAGCAATTATCGTTATTCCGATTCGCGAACGTATTGAAATACGGTATCGCGTCGGTCGGCGTATGTTCTGTCGTTGGAATTTATACCGAATTCAGGGGCTGTCATACCGAATCGACTCGAAAGGAGCTGCCGTATCAAAACATCTTGTGTAAGAAGTTTATGTTGTCGTACCGAACACGAAGTGCTGCCTTACCGTTAACAAGTCAGCATCATATCACGTAGCGGATTCTCGTGGCGGAGCTGCTGCGTTGTCTTTTGCGTCACGAATTCAACCCTTTTCGGCTGAGCGTGAGCGCCGTTTCCGACCTCGCGAGCATTTCTTCTCCGTCTCATGGAGACATCTGCACGCGCCTTTGCATGCTTATCTGCCGCTTCAATAGCCTGGCAAAAGCTTTCCTTTAGCATATGATTAATAAAATCTTTGTCTGCTGTCGTATTCACGTTATTACCGATAGCGTGGCTATCGCGTAATGGCGTATTGCGATTATTATCTCAAAGTAAACTTCGTGTGGCAAGCGACAGTCACCGGGTGGTTAGCTATTTGACCTTAGTTTTGCCCTTTCTATCCGGCTTTGTAGCGCGGTATTGTACGTGTACGCTTTTCTGTGTTATCTTATAGTGTGTTTTTCGCGGTGTTTTATTTCTTTGTTAGCACGTATTATTTTCATATTTTATTTTATTTTTATTATTGCTTCTTTTTTTATCCTATTTCATTTTATTGTTATCGTTATTTTTCTTCTATTGTTTTCCAATAAAGTGTCAAAATTAATTCAGCGCTTACTATTTGTTTTAATCTTTTGCGGAACAGCCTAGATCATAAGATCAGTCAACCTCGCCTCTCTCCGAAGAAATTTAGACTATTCGACCCATTGCGTAGGACGAGGCAGATTTTAACGCGGTAACGTGTCTAACGTCCAAAATTACAACAAAGAATTTGTTGGCTCGACGCAGTGGTGTGCTCTTATCCATCTTTCCTTTTTCTATCCTGTGACGCATTTACTTTCTCGCGGACTCTCGTCCGTTGTCCGCCATCTTAAGACCCGTTTCGAGCGGAGTAGCGCGAGAGGATCCGTATCAATTAGCGAAAACCGTTACACTATATATATTAAAGCTGCGGTTCAAATAAATAATGATCCAAATGGTGACGTCATCAACTATTCGTAATCCGGATGCTCCTAAATACAATAAAACCTCGTTTATCCGAACTTTTTTTCAAAGGACTTGAGGCCCCAATCTTTATTATACGAACTATTAGTTTGTATAATAAAGATTGAGGGACGAATTATCGGTTCGTATATACATTGGATCTCGGTTATTCGTTCTATCTTATCCCTCAATCGGTTCGGATAAACGAGGTCCTACTGTATCCGAATTTAGAATAGTATGAAGAACAATATTTGGATATTTTTATACTCCGAATAAAACAAATAGAACAATTCGATAAATAAAAATCGCATTGTGCAGTCACATATATAACTTCCGATATTTCTCTTTCATTTGTAAAACTTACATTCCAATCAAATAAATATATGTATATCTGGTTATGAAGAGTCGTTCGCAGAATGTTGTGTGGAAATTATGCGTGTATATATATATGTATATATACGTGTTCACGTGTAAATTTTTACACGTGAGCTTTTTGAATTGAAATTTCAATTCCTTAAATCATATAGGATACTAGGTTTGCATCACATATATGAAGGACCCCGAATACCCCCCTAACTAATTTTAAAATATTGCGAAAAATATACACATATATACACAAAATATATACATGTGAACACGTATATATACATATATATATATTCACGCATATTTTCCGCACAATATCCTGCGAACGGCTCTTCATGACTAGATATACATATATTTATTTGTTTAGAAACATTGAGAGCCCGAGATGATTCTCGATTACTTAATAATTGTTACATTACAATCGTGTGTATATTTTTTACTTAGGTAATTGTTTAGTTGAATGCCTATTTTTACTTTTGTTATTTAAACAAAACATTTTATTTCATCACTAAAATGAAGAAAAAACTCGACAAAATAATGTACTTTCTCTCATTTAAAGAAAAACGTAAAATTCAAAAAATCTTTGTAATTATGTAGAACGCGTCCCTATATCTCGATAATTGTTTAAATATATTATAGAAAACGAGATTTAAAACAACTTTTTGCTTTATATATAAGCCTCCGTTTAGACTTAGTTTTTGAGATATCCGCCAAAACCAGTTGCTACTTTTGCACTGAATTTTACCTATACGTGTTTCGTGGCAATTGGTTTTTAGACATTGTGTACATTTTACAAGTAAATATTTTGTTTGTATTACTATTTTGTTTGTACACACTATTGTACACTTGTAAACAGGTAGAGCTTTGCCTCTTCCCTTGCATTCTTTCTCGAAAAAAAGATAATTAATTTAACCCAATCTGTACTATTACAATATCATCAATGTCATGATGCATAATGTATGTTATTATCACATAATTAGAGATTGGATTGAGGTAGATTTTTTGGAAAGAGAGTGCAAAAAGAGCAAAGCTCCCTCTGCCTACACGTATACAGTAATGTGTAATGCAAAAAAAGTATTTACTTCAGAAATATACACAATGTTTAAAAATGAAGTTTTATTATAAAATTGTTTTTAAACATAACTGTTTAATAAACAATTTTTTTGGTGCACCCTTGATTGATTCCTTATTTCGGTATAAAATAAAGCGGTTTTTGAAAACACTTGATTAAAAGAACAAAATTAGAAAAAGGCACTATACTGAATACTTATTCCTAATTATTGTATTTGATCAATATTTATAAATATGTATATAAATATATATATGTGTGTGTGTGTGTGTGTATGTGTAAGTAAGTAAGAATCAAGTTTATGTACATGTGTGTATATTTGCACATATGTGTTGTGACGTGGTCATCGCGTCGCTCCTCCCTCACCACAAAAAGCTCTAAGGATCGCGGGAGTTCGGGGGTGCGAGCCGTCTAGAAAGCGCCAAGATCCTCCAGGGCTTGCTTGCGTGCGTTAGATTTAGTTGCTTATTTGTATTATTTTTTTTGTATGCTCTTGGCGCCTCACCACACCAAGAACACACTACTGGAGGAGATATCAGGAGCCGTCGATTGTGGATAAAGGCGAGAGAAAACGAGAGACAAGGGTGTGCGTGGAGTCGCGGCTAGGCACCCGCACGACGACCAGAGGGGTGAGTCTCCGGGAATAAGCGGCGAGAGAAATGACAGCGAGAAGGACAGCGAACCTTGGCGCTGGGAAACCGAGGAAGCGAGGCGAACACCCGACGATGGAGACAGCTTTGACTTTCTGTTCACATCGGAAAAACCTGCTGCACACCTCCGCTGCTAACTTGCACCTACTACCCTGCTGCGCTACTGCATGCTGCATCTCTATTACATTTGCGGAATTCAGCGCTTGGAAATCTTCGCTGCTTACATTTTCGCTAGTGAGGGCCCGGTACTCGTTTTGAATTTCGCGGCCGCGAGTTCTGCCACCGAGCGCGAGCATCGCGTCGCATGTGGCGCCCCTCGCAACCTGATTGGTCGCCGCGATCTACCCTACGCGATCCTAGCGCGCTCAAACGCATCGACCTCGAATCGATCTCGATCCTCGCTCTCTTGGTCGCAGCTTCTCGAACAGGACGGACGCACTAACGGCACTCCCGACGATCGATTGTTGAACTGAGAACTTGGAGATTGTGCTGAATGGAAAAGGACGACGACGTACGGTGAGGTGTCCTCGTCAATTTGTGAGCCACGAATCCGCGTTACTCGAGTCTCGTGTCGAGGCTAGTCGCTGAATTTCGCGTTTAGGTGCCGGCAAGGACATAACCTTCGCCATAGTTTAGAGTTTTCGGCAGCGGTTAGAATCGGATTTCACGGGGCTTCGTGGTATTAATTCGTAGACCTAAGTGCGTGTCGCGTAACTACTCTATTGAGTAGTACAAGCCCTGGAGTACCAGTAAAGCGCCAAGCAGCAAATTTTGTTCTTTCGTTGTGTTTCGCGTGTACTAGTGTTTGTCTAGTGTATCGTTTCGCGACCGCCATACTCTGTACCGAGTATCGTACCGATCATCGTATCGAATACCGTATCGAGTATCGTTTTCTGAAATTAACGCTATCGTAACGTGTCGCATCCTGCATACTAATTGCTGCTGATTGATCACCTGCGGCTGTAGTAACTTTTCACGCTACTCTATCGTACCGCTATTACATTCTCTACGGCATTTTGGTGTGGATTTCCCGAGTGATCTGCCAAGAGTGAGGGGTGAGCGATTTGGAAGAGCTATAATAAGAGAATTTCGTACCGTTATCGTATCGAATCAAAGAGATCTATCGTACCGTACTAGAGGATCTCTCGGATCGAGGAGCGCCTAGCTCTCGTTCCGGGGAACAAGCTCTTCCGACTTCGTGAGCGCTTTGCTCAGGTGTGCTCATTGGCACGTGCATGCTGCGTTATATTTGATTGCTTAAGTACACTGTGACCGGGGACGGGAATCCGGCGAGAGCTTTGCGCCGTGTATGGCGTAAGCCTGACCAGCCCCTGCAAAATTAAGTAAGTCCCGCGGAGTAGATATTACGCCTGGCGGCCCCTCTAGTGGTAAGCGCACGAGTTGGCTAGATTAATCGATTCCACCGCTTTCAGCTTCAGGAAAGCTTTGATTAACACGCTTGTTTCTGTGTCTATTATACCGCCTAGTAACGTATAGCGTATGTAAAGTAAGCTGGACTACGTAGCGTCCTCGACATCCCGAGTCGATATCAGAAATTGGGTCTGCGATAGATCCCGCTTCGGCGTAACGTGTCTTGTTAATTGTCTTTGTACTTTATTATTTTCTTTTACTTAATTGGCTTTTGTAATCACTCACCGCTGCGACCAAGCGATCTCGCCGTATCCTATCGGTGAACTTTATTTTGTATTTTTTTTTGTTATTTTNGCCAAGTCGTCTCATATTACGCGGTGTTATAATAAATTGCTTATTTCTTTATCTCTATCTGCAGTGTGGTTGATTGCGATCCTAATCCGAGATTCGTCGGGACAGCCCTGTTTATTTATCGTCAGACCCACTCCTTCTCCGTTCCAAATAGAGCTAGTCGGCCCATCGTGTCGAGCGACGCACATTTTGACGCGTTTACGCGTCTGGCGCCCAAAATTCCAACCAAGAATCCGTCGACTCGGCGCAGTGGTGTGCTCAGTTTACACCCTTTTCTCTTCTGCCGATCTAGACGTTTCTTATCTCGCGGACTTCCGTCCGTGTTTCGATTTCGGACTTTTGTTTCGGGCGGGACGACGCGGGAATTTCGTAAGACCAGAGAAAAACCTCACAGTGTATAATATACAGGATGTATAAAAAGTACTGATACAGCAAAAAGTGTGAAAAACGACATTTTACGAAAAAGTGTTTTACATAAAAGTTGTAGGGTTTTAAAGGATTTATTTACTAATCTTATCAATTTAACCTTGAATGACATCACCAAGGTCAAGGTTGAATGTTTTTAGAGAACATTCTAGTTTTTATTGCATATTCTTGTAGACCTTCTTCAGACCTTTTCAAAGCACTATAATATTATTCACTTTAAATAAGCCGTTTTGATGTTATCAAACTTTTTATGATAAGATATCTAGCCCACAAAAGCAAAATCGGAAGATGATCCAGCCAACCAAGGCAAAATCAAAAGATGAGTAAAGGACGCTTGTGCACACATCAGGTGAAAAGCAATTTATCTTTTTAGCACTTTGCGGCTCATCTTACTTCGCAGGCTACTGCTCTTAAAATGAAAAAAGTGGCATCGACCAAGAATAGAACCCAAGACTTTGCTTTCGTGAATCCAAGCGTAGTAGTGTCTAACGTCTTAATCCGCGTGCTATTGTCATTGTTGTTTTTGATATTCTTTTGTTTCTTCTTATAGTGCTACATATTACCATGTATCAAAGCAATCGATTTTTCTTTAGAAGTTTTTTTGCTTTTCAGTCGTTGTGTTCTTTTTATTTTGTTTTTCTTTTTTGTATTTTTTATTTCTCTTTGTACATTCTTTTTACCTATCTCTAGTCTTTCTTTGATAATTTGTTTTTCATTATGCAACATCTTTCAGAACGCGAACGCATCTCACTTTTGATGATGAGAGGTTGATGCACAAAGATCTATAAAGTCACAAGAGATCTGTTTAATGCCACTTTTCGAAATAAAGGTAATGCAATTTTGACAACCGTTAAAAAAATAATACATCGTTTTGAAGAAAGAGGTACCGTCAAAGATCGTCTAAAACCTGGAAGACTTGGAACGTTAGCAACAAATCCTGAAAAGTCGTTAGATGTTGTGCAATCTTTTATCAAAGATCCTTATATTTTGATTTGCAAAGTAACTCAAGAACATCAGATAAATGATGTTTTCCGGGCGACGGCCCGGAAAGCCGGAGATTCCAGGTTCGACTCCTGGCTGAGGAGTTTTTTTTCGCAATATTTTAAATTTAGTTAAAGGGGTATACGGGGTCCTTCATATATATGTGATGCAAATCCAGCATCCTACATGGAGGAAAAAATTATTTTGTAAAAATATAATGCATATATATATATGCATATATATTAGCACATTCTCTGCATAACATCTTGCAAAATGGCCCAAACTAACCCGATTTGAATTTAATTCATTCGTTATTCTTATAGACTTTAGAGGCCCAAAGAATATTATTTCTACTTTATTGATTTGAAATTTACGCTGGTGGGAGACGGCGTTAATATCAGATTTACATTTTGATAGATGTGCTGAGTATTGCGAGACAAGCTCCAAGTGCCTTGGTGGCCTAACAGAGAAGGCGACGGCCCGGAAAGCCGGAGATTCCAGGTTCGACTCCTGGCTGAGGAGTTTTTTTTGCAATATTTTAAATTTAGTTAAGGGGGTATACGGGGTCTGTTTGAAGAACTGTAAAGAAAGAAACTGAAGTTGTTTTATATCGCTCGTGCTAACGAGAATGCGCAAATTTTGTTAAGAAAGCCGGATTTCTGTTTTGTTCGGTTACTAAGAAGATTATTGACATAACAACCGACTTGAGAGAGAAAAAAGTTCCTTTAACACATTATTTTGTGTTATTTGTTAGTGTTCCTTTAATTCTTCTGTTCCATAAAAAAATAAAGCTGGACTAATCTTACACCGAGTGAGACGTGTTTAACGCACGGTTTCATATAATCAATTAGAGACGTGTCAAGCACGGTAACTATCCAAGCTTTGTTTCTCAATAAGACGTGCAAGGTTACTTCCTCTCAACTATAATCATTTGACTTGCACGGACCACTTTTTCCTTTATTACAAAATTTTAACAAAATCGCTCTTTATAATCTCATTTACAGTTAAGTACATTTTTCCATCTTCCATTCTTAAAAGTTGTATCTCCATTTATTTTTTTTTAACAAAATAAAATTGTTGAACTTCATCCGCACAATTTCTCTCGTTTTAATTTCAAACATTATGTTTGGTCCTTCGAGCCGGATCTGGCGAAAAACCGCTTATACCAAAGGCTGAACGATGAGACGTGACTATGTTGAGCGTAGACTCAATCTACAACTTTCTCAAAGTTATGAGATGTCCAGCACTTGAAAACCTCTCGAATACTGGAACGATTACTCGGCACCGTGTGGAAATTCGTCTGCACGCTGTAAACGAACAATGGGAAGAATTTTATGCGAATCATAAGGCCATTACTTTAGCATTGTCAATGCTCAAGTATAATGATTTTGATCAGGTAAGACAACATCCTTATCTCTCTCAAAACATCTACTCAAGCACAAGAGAGTGCTATTTGGAAACTGCCGCAAAAATGACTTCACTCCTAGAAGATTTTTCAAACGTATTAAATAGACCATCACCACAACCATCAGAATCTCAACCGCCAACATTCACTGCGTTGCGTCATGGACCGCGATTACCACGAATTGATTTACCAAAATTCAATGGATCATTGTCTGATTGGTTACCCTTTAGGGATTTATTTTCTTCTATAGTCCTTTCTAATGCTACCAATTCTCCTGTAGAAAAATTACAATACCTCAAGACTAGTCTTATTGGTTCTTCTTCTCATTTATTGAAGAATACCGCTCTTACAGCAGACAATTTTCAGAAAGCTTGGGATTCTCTCACAGCATTTTATGAAAACGATCGTTTATTAGTCCATTCAGCATTACAATCTCTCTTCTCAATGAAAAGAATGACAAAGGAATCAGTTGCGGAAATAGAACAACTTTACACTTCCATTATGCAAATTTACCGCACTTTTGAAACTTTACAACGTCCAATTGATACCTGGGATGACATACTCGTGTTCATGATGGTACAAAGATTAGACACAGAGTCTGTGAAAGCATGGGAACATCACCTTGGATCATCTAAGAAGCTACCAACTTGGGATCAATTTCGAGAATTCTTAATGACTCGAATGTTAACTCTACAAGCCTTTGAGAAATCTCAAATAAAACCTTCCTCTCAGCTTCGTAATCAATCAGCAAGGTCGCATTCAGTAAGTTCAAAATCCACGGGAGAGAAGCCTGATAAAACTTGCTTACTTTGTGAAGAAGAACATTACATCGCTTATTGCCCCAAGTATCAACAAAAAACTATAAAACAGCGTTTAGATCTTGTTTCTGCAAAAGGACTTTGCTTTAACTGTCTCGGACATCACAGAGCAACAAATTGTCAATCAACGAGGCGATGCATCAAATGTGGAAAACGCCATCACACGACCTTACATAAAACATCAACACAAGAAAAGACGAAAACTACATCCGACGTGCGACCTCAAACATCGTCTTCTATCGAGCTTGCAGCAAACACTCCACCAACCGCTAAAGAATCAACTAAAGTCGTTCATCATATTCAACCTGAGAGTTTTGAATCTAATCCAAGCGTGCTGTTAGCCACCGCCAAAGTCAAAGTTGTTAACCATCATGGAGAAATTATTTCAGCGCGGGTTCTTTTAGATCAAGGTTCTGAAGTATCTTTAGTGACTGAAAAACTAGTTCAACAACTGCATCTCTGTCGAAAAGCTTCTCACCTTTGTTTGATAGGAGTTGGAAGACAATCTTCTGGGAAAACAAAAGGAATCGTGACACTTTCATTAAGACCTCATTTTGACACGAATACAGAAGTTTTCATTACTGCCTACATCTTTCCTAAGTTAACTTCAGCACTTCCAGCAGCATCACTAGCCTCTTCAACGTGGCCTCATCTTCGTAACTTACCATTAGCAGATCCTGAGTTCATGAAACCAGGAAATATTGACATTATCATTGGTGCTGAAATGTATGGTCAATTGTTGGAGGGATCTATTAGAAAGGGACCATCAGACGCTCCAATAGCACAACTCACTAAATTTGGATGGATAATTTCTGGACCTACTAATGCTATTTCCGCCAATCGAAAATCTCAAAATTATCACTGCACAATTGATTACGATCTTTATGAGTTAATAAAACGTTTCTGGCATCAAGAAGAAATTTGCCCTGCTCAAATCACCAAATTATCTTCTGCTGAACAAAACTGTGAAAAACATTTTGCTTTGTCTCATTCTCGCGATTCTACTGGGAGATACATAGTGCGAATACCTTTCAAACTGCCGCCTGAGCAATTAGGCGATTCCAAGCCCTCCGCGTTAAAAATGCTAAATCATCTCCAAAGGAAATTTCAAAAGGATCCGATGTATTATAAAGCTTATTCCTCCTTTTTATCAGAATATGAAAATCTTCAACACATGAGCAAGGTTCCTGTTGACGAATCCAAGCCGGAACAAATTTTTTATTTACCTCATCACGGCGTCATTCGAGAAAGTAGTACCACGACTAAGTTGCGAGTCGTCTTTAATGGATCTTGTTCTGTAATTAACGGATTAACATTGAATGAAGTTCTTCATACCGGTCCCAAGCTTCAAACTGATATTTTCGATGTTCTAATCCGATTTCGGCAGTTCCAGTACGCCTATTCATGTGACGTAGAAAAAATGTACAGACAAATCCAAGTTCATCCTGACGATCAAAAATTTCAACGAATTTTGTGGAAAGAAAATCAGAAACTTATTTCATTTCAACAATTAATAAAGACTTAAGGCTCGTGATTCATTCATTGGTTTTATTTCATTTCAACTCACAACAGTAACGTATGGTCTTGCGTGTGCGCCATATTTAGCGCTCAAAACTTTCCTTCAATTAATTAAAGATGAAAGCCACAATTTTCCTTTAGCGGTCGAGACAATCTCGACGTCTCGGTACGTTGATGATGTTTATGGAGGAGCTGACACCATCCAAAAAGCACGAGAACAAGCTTTCCAAGTCTATCAGCTCTGCATGGCGGGCGGTTTCCCTTTAAGAAAATGGACGAGTAATAACCCATCAGTTCTTGACTGCATTGAAATGCAGTTTCGCAGTCCCGTTAACTCCGTATCCATTAATGACAATATTGTTTATGCACTAGGCGTCACATGGAACACTACGTCAGATAATTTCCAATTCAAGTTAAACAAACCTCCATCCATTAATACATCAAAACGTATCGTACTATCACAAATTGCGCAAATATTTGATCCGCTAGGCCTTCTATCTCCGATCATTATCAAAGCAAAAGTCTTCTTACAGGAATTGTGGGCAATTAAGTTATCTTGGGATGAAATCTTACCTAACTCTCAACTCTTGAATTGGCAACAAATCCTTCAATCTATGGCCGGAGTTGATGTTATCAAAATCCCAAGATGGATAGGCTCAAACACAACAAATCCAATCGAGATTCACGGATTCTGCGACGCATCTCAATCAGCTATGGCCGCTGTCGTTTACGTAAAAACTCTTCACCCGACTAGAGAAGCAAACACTTCCATTCTTTGTTCAAAAACCAAAGTCGTGCCTTTAAAACGAATGACAATCCCTCGACTCGAGCTATCAGCGGCCATCATGCTTACAAAATTAATTCATCATGTTCAACAAGTTTTGAACTTGTCTAATTCTTTATGTTATCTTTGGACGGATTCTTCAATCGTTCACACTTGGTTGAGCAAACATCCTTCTCATTGGAAAGATTTTGTTCACAATCGAGTGTGCTTTATACAAGAAACATTGCCTCAAGCTATCTGGCGACACGTATCTGGAAAAGACAACCCTGCTGATTGTGCCACCAGAGGTCTATCAGCTTCGCAATTGCGAGATTTTCACTTATGGTGGACAGGACCTGTATGGTTATCAAAAAAATCATCAGAATGGCCAAATTGCTTTCCGACCTTTGATATAGTACAACATCATCTGGAAGAGCGATCCTCTTCAAATGTTACAAGTCTACAAACATCAAAATATCAAGAACATATTTGGAATCTTATCTTGCGTTATTCGTCCTTCAGTCAATTACTCCGAATAACTGTCTTATGCAAAAGAGTTATCCTACGCTTGAAACGAGTCCCAAAGACTTCCTTCAAATATGCCATTAACCCTGATGAAATCTTAGAAGCTCAGAAATTCTGGATTCAAAGAACCCAACAAAATTATTTTGCAAGAGAAATCAAGTTGCTCTTAACCAAGGCGGATCTACCTAAGTCAAATCCTCTCAATTGTCTATGTCCAATCATCAACGAACAAGGTTTATTACGCGTTAGGGGTCGGCTAGAAAATTCAACCCTCGAACAAACAGCTAAGCACCCTTATATAATTCCAAGACAATCTGCTTTGAGCACCTTGATCATCCAGGACGCACACAAACGAACTTTACACGGCTCAACTCAAGACACGCTTTCTTTTATCCGAAACACATACTGGATATTAGGAGGCAGAGCACCAGTACGATCCTATATTCTCAAATGCGTCAAGTGCGCTCGTTATCGCCGAACTCAAGCTCAACAAATCATGGGGCAATTACCCGCTTCTCGAGTTAATCCGTCTCGTGCTTTTTTACATAGCGGAGTAGATTATGCCGGTCCTTACAACCTTAAGTCCTGGAAAGGTAAAAATGCTCGTTCTTTCAAGGTTTGGATCGCTCTGTTCGTATGTCTTAGTACATCAGCTATTCATCTCGAGATCGTCACCGATTATACTACTGATGCATTCGTCGCCGCCTATAAGCGTTTCACTGCTCGGAGAGGGATTTGTGCTTCCCTCACAAGTGACTGCGGTACTAATTTTAAGGGAGCAGAACAGCAGCTAAAACATCTTTTTTCAGAAACCTCTTCTGAACTTCAACGACTAGCTTCTATAATCGCTAATGACGGTACTAAATGGATCTTCAATCCACCATCAGCTCCTCATTTCGGAGGAAAATGGGAAGTTGGCGTGAAATGTTTGAAATATCACTTAAAACGTACCACAGGAACCTTGAATCTTACTTACGAAGAAATGACTACCCTTTTAACAAAAATAGAAGCCATTCTTAATTCCAGACCTTTATGTCCTCTTACAGATGATCCCAACGATTTAGACGTCCTAACACCTGGCCATTTCCTTATCGGTCAACCATTAACGCTTGTACCAGAACCAAACCTAATACCTATCAAAACTTCAAGATTATCCCGTTGGCAACGAATAAGTCAAATGTTACAAAATTTTTGGTCAAAGTGGTCAAGAGCTTACTTACAACGCTTTCAAGCAATCTACAAATGGAAACACCGATCTACACCCATACGAATCGGAACCTTAGTTCTAATTGTAGATGAGAGATACCCTCCCTCCAAATGGCCTTTAGGTCGCGTAATAGAAACTTATCCCGGTCCTGACAACGAAATCAGAGTTGCTTCTATCAGAACTGCTACATCCATTATTAAACGACCTATCGTCAAGCTATGCCCTCTACCAGTCGAAGCACACGAAGAAGAAAATTCGTCGCTTGCGTCAACGAAGGCGGGCGGTAATGTTTGAAGAACTGTAAAGAAAGAAACTGAAGTTGTTTTATATCGCTCGTGCTAACGAGAATGCGCAAATTTCGTTAAGAAAGCCGGATTTCTGTTTTGTTCGGTTAACTAAGAAGATTATTGACATAACAACCGACTTGAGAAAGAAAAAAGTTTCTTTAACACATTATTTTGTGTTATTTGTTAGTGTTCCTTTAATTCTTCTGTTCCATAAAAAAATAAAGCTGGACTAATCTTCCAACGAGTGAGACGTGTTTAACGCACGGTTTCATATAATCAATTAGAGACGTGTCAAGCACGGTAACTATCCAAGCTTTGTTTCTCAATAAGACGTGCAAGGTTACTTCCTCTCAACTATAATCATTTGACTTGCACGGACCACTTTTTCCTTTATTACAAAATTTTAACAAAATCGCTCTTTATAATCTCATTTACAGTTAAGTACATTTTTCCATCTTCCATTCTTAAAAGTTGTATCTCCATTTATTTTTTTTAACAAAATAAAATTGTTGAACTTCATCCGCACGATTTCTCTCGTTTTAATTTCAAACAGGGTCCTTCATATATATGTGATGCAAATCCAGCATCCTACATGGAGGAAAAAATTATTTCGTAAAAATATAATGCATATATATATGCATATATATTAGCACATTCTCTGCATAACATCTTGCAAAATGGCCCAAACTAACCCGATTTGAATTTAATTCATTCGTTATTCTTATAGACTTTAGAGGGCCAAAGAATATTATTTCTACTTTATTGATTTGAAATTTACGCTGGTGGGAGACGGCGTTATTATCAGATTTACATTTTGATAGATGTGCTGAGTATTGCGAGACAAGCTCCAAGTGCCTCGGTGGCCTAACAGGGAAGGCGACGGCCCGGAAAGCCGGAGATTCCAGGTTCGACTCCTGGCTGAGGAGTTTTTTTCGCAATATTTTAAATTTAGTTAAGGGGGTATACGGGGTCCTTCATATATATGTGATGCAAATCCAGCATCCTACATGGAGGAAAAAATTATTTCGTAAAAATATAATGCATATATAAATGCATATATATTAGCACATTCTCTGCATAACATCTTGCAAAATGGCCTAAACTAACTCGATTTGAATTTAATTTATTCAAAATTCTATGTTTGTTAATAAAATATTGAAGCAAAACAAATTTCATCCTTTGAAGTTCGTCTGGTACTTAAGTTAAATAAAGATGACGTTGATAGACGCGTTGAATTCTGTGAGATCATGATGGCAATAATAGATACAGACCCTGATTTCTTGTTTAGAAGTCTTGTTTAGATGTTTTTTCCGATGAGGCAATGTTACAACTAAACGGTACTCTAAATAGACACAATAGTCGATATTGATCTGATACGAACAATAATCGATATTGGTCTGATACGAACCCTCATTTGATGCGAGAAGATAACATCCAATATCCACAGAAGTTAAATATTTGAGCAGGTATACTAAATGATAGTTTGATTGTATAATCAAATCGTACGGTGTTGACTAATTCGGTGTCGAATAATTTGGTGTCAAATAATTATACAGTGTCGAATAATTTTGTGTCTGTTGAGTGTGAGTGTACATTTGTAGTTCGCTTACTGGCATGTGCTGCCATCTGAGTGAGTCAAGTAGGTAGGAGAACCTACGTGCGCGAGCATGTTCCTTTGTTGGACAGTTAATGTAGAGAAGCCACGGAAAAGAGATTGTAAAACCAACTTTGTACTCTTTTTATGTATTAATAAATGTTATATAAAGAAAAACAAAATAGATCAAAGATTCCAACATGGTAGCAGAGCGTGGTTGGTAAAAGTGGTTACGAGTTAAAGTCTGTGGTTTTCGTGAAAATCAAAACGGTTACTTACAAGGGAACCTCGCGAACCCGAAAATTCTGATTTTGATGAAACTTTGCACACATGTAAGGGAGGTCAATAGATGAGTATTGACATTTTCCGTTG
>NW_018021181.1:30534-56126 GCF_002006095.1 Pseudomyrmex gracilis
TCTACATATGAGGGGTGATTTCATCCCTTAAAACCGTTTTTCAGCAGCAACGGAAAATGTCAATACTCATCTATTGACCTCCCTTACATGTGTGCAAAGTTTCATCAAAATCAGAATTTTCGGGTTCGCGAGGTTCCCTTGTTAGTCACAAAGAGGAAGCACGTTGAAAAACAAAGAAATAATGGCGTACATGAAAGTTGACGATGTTACTATGCTAATTTTTGACAGATCCGATTATTTAAACTGGATGAAAAGAATATTGAATTTCTTGGAGTTTAAAAAATGTAAGGATGTTGCAATAAGAGAAAGTGTAAATGAGGTTACCACAGAAGAGTGGCGAGAAGCCGATGTAAAAGCCACAAATTATATATACAGCGCAATCTCAAACAAACAGTTAGAGTATATAAGTGATCTTGATTCAGCGTACAAAATAATAAAAAAATTTGACGCAATGTATTTCAAGGAATCTACAGCTTTGCAAATAGTATGTAGAAATAACTTGGAAGGCATTAAATTAAAGGATTTCTCTGAAGTGACGTCGTTCTTTGATAGTTTTGAGAAGGCAATAAATGAACTCAAGGCGTCAGGCGCTAAAATCACGGAACAAGAAAAGTTACGTTATATGTTGAAAGGACTTCCATCATCTTATAGTCACATTGGAGATTTGATTGATGTCCTGCCTCAAGAAGAACAAACAGTCGAATATTTAAAAAGTAAAATCAAGCTAAAATCAATTGAGAAAACAAGTCAAACTGAAGAAAATAAGGAAAGTCCAACAAAATCCAGCGTTTTTTCGACAGACATGACCGGAAAGTGTTTTCACTGTGGAAAACCTGGACACCAAAAAAGGGATTGCTATCTCTTACAAGGTACGGGAAGAGGACGTAACGCACAAAGAGGTGTACCCCGTGGTCGCGGTTCTCAACGTGGAAGGTACAATCGAGGTAGAGGCCAAGGGGCGGCCAGTTCGTCGTGGGATTATCAACACAATGATCTTTGTGTGTGCGGAAATTCTTTTATTGCTCAAGTAAATTCGTCGGAAATAAGTAAAAATGTAAGGTTAGGTGAAAATCAAGTAGACTGAATACTTGATAGCGGCTGCACTGATCATGTAGTTAATGATGACTCGTTGTTTGATGAATGTGTGGTTTTAAAAAAACCGATCAGTGTAAAGCTAGGAGATGGTCATATGTTGACAGCAACAAAAGTAGGTCAAATAACTACATTTTTTAAAGTCCATGGCAAAAAAAGTAAAATAATTTTGTATAACGTGTTTTATGTTAAAGATATGAAACAAAATTTGATCAGTTATTCTAAAGTAACAGTAAAAAATAAGGTGGTTTTATTTGGCAATACTTCTAAAATTTACAATCAGAATAGAGAGTTAATCACAATTGCAAAAAAGAACGGCAATTTGTATTATATGACAAGTTTTATTGTGTGTGGTAAGAAAGTAAAAACTAGTTTGGCAACAAATCTAGGCAGTAGAAAAATGACTTTAAAAGAAAAGTGGCATCGTACGTTAGGTCATGTAAATTTCAATTTTTTAAGTACGTTGTGTAAAAATAAGTTGTTGATTGGCTTACCTAAAGAAATAGAATCAGAGTATATGAAGTGTGCAACTTGCATACAAAGTAAAATGTGTAATTTACCGTTCCAAAATAACAGAAAGCAAGCAAAAGAAATTTTGGAAATCATACATATTGATTTAAACGGACCTCATTCAACAAAAGGCAATTATGGGGAAAAATATTTTTTGTCATTTATAGATGACTATAGCAAACTAGCTAAAGTTTATTGTGTTAAGTCAAAGTCTGAAGTTTGTGATTGTTTCATAGATTATGTTAACCAAGTTGAAAATTTAATTGGTAAGAAAGTAAAAAATCTTGTGTGTGATAACGGCAAATAATATTTAAATGCAAGTGTTTTCCAGTTTGTTAGACAAAAGGGTATTTGTGTGATTCCATGTCCACCTTATGTTCATGAGTTAAATGGAGTAGCAGAAAGGTATAATAGGTCAATTATGGATACTGCAAGGTGTTTGTTGGTTGAGGCCAAAGTAAATAAAACCTATTGGCCTGAAATCGTAAAAGCAGCAGCTTACTTAAAAAATAGAACTCTTGCTAACACTGTTGCACAAAAAACGCCATACGAAATATTTTTTGGAGAAAAACCAAATGTAAGCAATTTAAAAATGTATGGCAGTCGAGTTTTTGTTAGAATACCAGAACAATTAAGAAAGTCAAAGTGGGATGATAAAGCTAAGTTAGGAGTGTTGTTGGGATAAACTGAAGTAGGTTATAGAGTTTTAGTAAGTAACAAAGTGGTTAATGCAAGGCATGTCGATGTTGTAAAAGAAAGTGTAAAGTGTATAGGCTTTAACGACAATGAAATTGATGACAGTAAAACTGAATTGAGCCAAAGTGAAAGCGAGAATTACCGTAGTATAGAATCAGAATTAGAAAGTGAGTCTGAAGAAAGCACAAATACGGACGAACATAAAAATAAAAAGGATGAAATAAAACTTAAACGTTCGTCGAGAGAAAGAAAACCAAATAGTAGGTATGCAAATAGTGATTTTGTAACTCAGCATGTTTATGTTAATTATTGCGATGTAAATACTCCAAGTACAGTTGAGGAGGCGCTACAAAGTAGTAAAGCTGAAAGCTGGAAGATGGCACTGAATCGTGAAATAGAAAGGTTAAAGCAAAACAAAACTTGGAAATTGGTTGAAAGGCCAAAAAATAAAAAAATTATTGATGTAAAGTGGATTTTTAGAAAGAAAAGCGAAAGTGCTTATAAAGCTAGGTTAGTAGCCAGAGGGTTTCAGCAACAAGATCGTGTGGAAAATGTTTATCCGCCAGTTGTGAAAATGCAAACTTTAAAAGTCTTGTTATCTTATTGTTGTCAAAGTAGTCTAAGTATTGAGCAAATGAATGTGGAAACGGCCTTTTTGAATGGTAAAATAAGTTCAGAAGTGTATGTTAACCAGCCAGCGGGCTCTGAAGATGGTACAAATCGAGTGTTTAAGTTGTTAAAGTTTTTGTATGGCTTGAGAGAAAGTCTAAGATTGTGGTACGAGTGTTTCAACAAATTTGTGAAAGAATTAGGTTTTAAAAGGAGCAACTATGATTGTTGTTTGTACGTAAGTGGTGAGATAAATGAACCAGTTTATATTTTGTTGTTCGCGCGCGTGGACGACATGTGAATATGTTGTAAAAATAAAAAAAAATCTGTGATGTTGCAATGAAGTTGTCAAAACGCTTTAAAATGAAAGTTATTGGAAAAGTAAACACCTACATAGGAATAAGTATTGATTATCGGCCGAAAAGCAATGTTATGACTTTAAGTCAAAGACTTAACAGTTATATTGAGTCTCTCGAAAAAAAATATAATCTCGAAAAAGCAAAGCTATGTAGTACACCAATGGAAGCAAACTTAAAGTTAAAGCCAGTGACTGAAACAAGTATTAATGTAAAATATAGAAACTTGATAGGAGAACTGTTGTATGTAAGTACAGGAACTAGACCCGATGTCGCTTTTAGTGTAAATTACTTAAGCAGATTTCAGAATTGTTACAACAAAACGCATTTTAAATATGCACTTAGAGTTTTAAAATACTTGTGTCAGACAAAAAACTTAAAATTAACTTATACAAAAAGCGTTGGAACTAAAATTATGGATTGTTCAGTTGATGCTGAGTGGGCAAACGATACTGTTGATAGAAGGTCAACTTCAGGGTATGTAATAAAACTGTTTGGTAATGTAGTACATTGGAAATCTCACAAACAAAGCTCAGTAACAAAATCGTCGACATTTGCCGAATATATAGCGTTGTCTGAAGCAATAACTGATGTTAACTTTGTACGTTATATGTTAGAAGAAACATTTAAGATAAAAATAGGCAGTCCTGTTAAAATGTATGAGGATAATTCTGGTGCATTGGTTATCGCAAAACATAGTAATTTTACAAAAAATTCGAAGTACATCGAAGTGCAATATCATTTTGTGAATGAAAATTGTGAAAAGGGTAACATAGATGTAGTCAAAGTAGAGTCTGATAATAATGTTGCTGATATATTAACTAAATCTTTGTGTAAAGCGAAGTTTGTAAAGTTCAGAGACATGTTACAGTTAAACGAATGAATAGTCAAGGCTCGTGAAAATTGAAACTAAGAATGAAAAGGCCAATCCGAGCCATTCCCAGGATGTTGTGCAGGAATAAGCGTGCATGTATATATATATATACACATGTATAAAATTCACATGTAAATTATTTTACATGTGGGTTTTTTGAATTGAAATTTCAATTCATAAAATCATATAGGATGCTAGATTTGCATCTCATATATGAAAGATCCCAAATACCCTCCTAACTAATTTAAAAATATTGCGAAACAAACTCCTCGGCCAGGAGTCGAACTTGGAATCTCCGGCTTTCCGTGCCATCGCCTTCCCTGTTAGGCTACCGAGGCACTTGGAGTTTGTCTCGCAATATCCGTATATAAATCGATGTTCTGATAATTTTAATAACGCTTCATTTCAGCCGGCGTGAAATCAAACGAATGAATAGTCNAGGCTCGTGAAAATTGAAACTAAGAATGAAAAGGCCAATNCGAGCCATTCCCAGGATGTTGTGCAGGAATAAGCGTGCATGTATATATATATATACACATGTATAAAATTCACATGTAAATTATTTTACATGTGGGTTTTTTGAATTGAACTTTCAATTCATAAAATCATATAGGATGCTAGATTTGCATCTCATATATGAAAGATCCCAAATATCCCCCTAACTAATTTGAAAATATTGCGAAAAAAACTCCTCGGCCAGGAGTCGAACCTGGAATCTCCGGCTTTCCGTGCCATTGCCTTCCCTGTTAGGCCACCGAAACACTTGGAGTTTGTCTCGCAATATCCGTATATAAATCGATGTTCTGATAATTTTAATAACGCTTCATTTCAGGCGGCGTGAAATCAAACGAATGAATAGTCAAGGCTCGTGAAAATTGAAACTAAGAGTGAAAAGGCCAATCCGAGCCTTTCCCAGGATGTCAATTCAAAAAACCCACATGTAAAATAATTTACATGTGAATTTCATACATGTGTATATATATATATACATGCACGNTTATTCCTGCACAACATCCTGGGAATGGCTCGGATTGGCCTTTTCATTCTTAGTTTCAATTTTCACGAGCCTTGACTATTTATTCGTTTGATTTCACGCCGGCTGAAATGAAGCGTTATTAAAATTATCAGAACATCGATTTATATACGGATATTGCGAGACAAACTCCAAGTGCCTCGGTGGCCTAACAGGGAAGGCGATGGCACGGAAAGCCGGAGATTCCANGTTCGACTCCTGGCCGAGGAGTTTGTTTTGCAATATTTTTAAATTAGTTAGGGGGGTATTTGGTATCTTTCATATATGAGATGCAAATCTAGCATCCTATATGATTTTATAAATTGAAATTTCAATTCAAAAAACCCACATGTAAAAAATAATTTACATGTGAATTTCATACATGTGTATATATATATATATATACATGCACGCTTATTCCTGCACAACATCCTGGGAATGGCTCGGATTGGCCTTTTCATTCTTATGTTACAGTTAGTTTAACAACTGCGTGAGTGAAAGGATAAGCGAAATACTAATGTAAGGAGGCGTGTTGAGTGTAAGTGTACATTTGTAGTTCGCTTACTGTGCTGCCATCTGAGTGAATCAAGTAGGTAGGAGAGCCTACGTGCGCGAGCATGTTCCTTTGTTGGACAGTTAATGTAGAGAAGCCACGGAAAAGAGATTGTGTAACCAACTTTGTACTCTTTTTATGTAATTATAAATGTTATATAAAGAAAAACAAAATAGATCAAAGATTCCAACAGTGTCCAAGACCTCTGTACCCAATAATTTTGTGTCGAATCGAACGGTGTCAAATCGTACTGTGGTCAATAGAGTACTCTTTGATTGATTTTGCTTTCATCGGTTGGATTATCTTCTGATCTTGCCTTGGTTGGCTGAATCATCTTCCGATCTTGCCTTGGTTGACTAAATCATTGTCTAATCTTGCTTTCGTGGGCTAGACATTTTATCATAAAAAGTTCAATAACATCAAAACGGTTTATTTAAAGTAGATAAAATTATGATAAAGGTGCCTATTATGAAATACTTTTTTTTAAAGACTTGTAATTTATTAAATATGGAATCTTAACTATTAGATTTATGTAAAACTTATGAAAAATATATTCAAGTTTTATCGCCAAAAGTTAGCATTCGATAATAGCTATACTTTGTTTTATGTGAATTTTTTTATTAAAAGTGCTGATTTTGCTGATTCAAAAAAAAGGTTCCTAATATGAGACACAAGAGGTTTCTTTCCTATAGGAATCTTAACAACAACAGAAATATCGTTATTCTTAACATATCGCTCAATATAATACGCGTTGAGACATTGAACTGTTTAGATGCTTTTGAATATCTCATATTTTTGCTTTTTACTGCCGTAACTGAGCCTCTAATTGATTGTAAGACCATAATTGTTTTTTCTTTGCCTTTATCTAAAAATATGATTATTAAAAACTTACTAGTACATCAAACAAAAAACTTGTCAGAATAAAGGACTTGACAGTTCCTAATATAAAGTACCTTATATTAAGAGCGGCTGCGTGTCTCATATTAGGGAATATAAAATAGAAAGTTTAAGTTTATACCGACAAAATATGCAATAAATTGACAAAACTACATGGTAAATCACTTATAGTGCACATGTATATTTGAGTAAATTGAAATGACAGTAAATCCCATGACATAAAAAAAAGTTTTAAATACATATCTTAAAGTTATAATGATTGTTTTTCTTCTCTGCACGTAAGCAATAACTCCTTCGCAGACACCACGTCATTTTCAGCAGTAAGCGACACTAACAAAAAATTTGATATCCAAATATGATGAATTGTAAAAGCGTAACTGTAAATCACATTAAGATTTGATACCAAACGTTTTGACTATATTTGTAGTATGTTTTATGATGAATACGTTGTATTACAACAAGATGTGAATTACTATTACAACTCACTAAAAATGACTACAAATATAGTCGAAACGTTTGATATCAAATCTTAATTTGAACATTATTAACCTTGCAAAACATCCTGCAATACTGTTTAGTTACGCTTTTACAATTTATCGCATTTGGATATTCCATACTGAACTTGGGACTAACCTCGTTAATCATTTTTAAAAACTTTGATGTTTTTGTGTAAGTAATGTGTTAAAAATACGCAGTTATAAATGTGTAGCCGTTTACATGAAATAGCTCGCTATCTCGTATTAGGCAACTATCTCATAATAGGCATCATTATCCTATAGTGCTTTGAAAAGGTCTGAAGAAAAACTGCAAGAACGTGCAATAAAAAAATTAAGTGTTTCATATAAAAAATTCAAGGTGACCTTGTTCTGATAACTCTTAGCAGTGTTATTCAAGGTCACAAGAATAAGATCAGTAAATAGATCTTTTAAAACTCTACTACTTTTATTTTTCGTAAAATGCCTAGGTTTCGAGATTCTTTGCGGTACCGGTACTTTTTATATACCCTGTATACATACAGTTTTATAAGATGTAATTTTTCTATATTTTCTATATTTTTATATACAAGGTGTAGTATTTAAATTAAAACAAACTAGTATCTTGAAAACTCAAGCATTGTATAAAAAGTGTCTCAGACAAAAGATGTTCCATTTTAAAAGAGAAAGAGAATTACATTGATAATTTTAATTTTGGGAACGATTCCAAGTTTATTTAAAGATCAATTCCATTGTTTTAAATAAGAATCTATATTTTTCTTAACAATCTTTAATTTTTGTAAAAAAATAAACATGAACACTTTTGTCTAAAAATGGACGTAGATTTGGGGACCTAAGTCGTCTACAGACGATTCCGAGTCTCGACATCAAACTTGCGATACCCATAATCGACCGGTTATAATCACGACGCAGCGCTCGGTGAGATCCCGAACACGCGGGCGCAAGAGCGCACGGTAGTACAATAATACCGCACGGTAGTACAATAATACCGAGTTTGTGCAACAAGGAGGAAAAGTTCTACCTTTGACTAAAAAGAATACGGCTTTAGAGACGTTCAAGATAATTCCACGGATAATAACTCCGCATCACCGACCGTTCGACCGAGTGCGTGAACCAAATGTCCGAACCTGCGGTTCTTGTTGTACTGAGCAGGATTACTATCGCAATGACCAGTTATCAGTAGAATAAAATTAACCTGTCTTACGACGGTCTAATCCCAGTTCACGTTCCTTGTTGGCGAGTAAATCCGACGCTTGGCAAATTCCGCTTTGCAATAATAGGAAAAATCGACATTGAAAGATGAAAAAGCTATGTTGCTATGAACACGTGGCTGCCACAAGCTAGTTATTATTACGTTCTCTCTTTTGGAACAATGTAAGTTTATGAAGTATTCAATAAAAAAAAATAGAAACGTAAGAATACTGTAACTGGCGTGAATAACAAAATAATAATATTAGCTGTAATGATCTTTAAATTAGTTCACATACTATTTCTCAGACCAGTGGAATTTTACAGAGAAGTGTCCTAGAGTACTTATATAGCATAAATTCCATTTATACCGTATATTCCTACATCAAGAGCTACATAGAAACGATTTTGAAAATCGCGTGAAATTCTGCAAAGTAGCATTAAAAAAATTGCGAATGAACGATTTCTTTATGAATGTATTTGTTACTGACGTAGCCATATTTACGTATCACGGATAAGTGAATAAACATAACTTACATTACTGGGCGGTAGAAAATTCACTTATTCACGTTGGTTAATGTAAATTAAGTTAAACCTTGATAAAGTTAAACTTTGGGTAAAACTGCCGAAAAGGGAAGCAGCTTCTGATGACCTAGATCTTGACATATATTATTAAGGTCGTGGCCTCGAGTAAGGTTCTGAAAGTTTTATCCGGCAGTCGTTGTTTGTTTACAAGTTATTAACAGAAAAAGCTTTTTATAAATGAACTCTTATTTTTCGATTCCATGTATATTTTCTTTGTGTTGTAAGTGTGTAGGCAGAGAGAGCTACGTCCCCCCCGCAGGAAGAGGGGCTTTGCCCCTTCTCCTTGCTCCCTCTGTCGAGAAAAAATGAAGAATTGAATTAACAAATACGACTTCCGATTACATTCGCTTCACGTCGAAATTACCAAAAAACATTTCATTAATGAAGTATCGTTGTTCGAACCTGTATGTTTTAGACATAACTTATTATAGTGGAATAATGGATTCAGAAGAAATAGTCCAATATAAACACAAGGTAATATACACGCAAAACACGAAGAGGGGAGCAGGAGAGAGAGGCAAGCCCTTCCCCTTGCGGGGGGGTGTAGCCCTTCCTGCCTACACACTTACAACACGAAGAAAATGTACATAAAAATAAGAATTTATTTATAGAACTTTTTTTGTTATTAACTTTTGAATAAACAACGAGCGACGGCTCAAACCTTTTGCATGTCACTGTTAGGACACTGTTCTTGATAACATATGTGAAGCTCAAGTTGATCGAAGAGTGGTCCGTTATTATCAATATTTACCATAATTTTAAAGAAGGAATCTATTCGTTTGTTGTAATTGTATAATCTTTTGAATAAAAATTTGGTAAGGTAATGTATGTAATGATAATCTCGCGTACCGTATCGCAGAATATTCGATCGCATGTTAGTGAGTGAGGAAATCAAAACAAAGATGTATGTTGATACAATATGTCAAAGTAAGTACGTACGTAGGGTTGCAGTGGTCCATGATAAAAACAAAATATTTTCTTTTAAACTGTACGTGGTATAGGAAAATAAAGAATTATTAAAACTCTTTTGCTAAATAATTTGTAAACAAACAATGACCGCCAGATAAAATCTTCGGAATCTTACTCGAGGCCACGATAATATATGTTAAGGTCAAGGTCATCAGAGCCTGCTCTCCTTTTCGGCAGTTTTATCAAACTTTGCCACGTATTATTAAAAAAATACGTAACAAGTAAAAAAATGTTTTAGACAAAAGTTCATGTTCATTTCTTTACAAAGATTAAGGATTGTTAAGAAAAATGTAAGTTTTCATTTTAAAAAATGGAATTGACCTTCAAATAAACTTAAAGTCGTTCTCAAAATCAAAAAACATCAATACAATTCTCTATCCTTCTTGAAATGGAACTTTTGTCTAAAACATATTTTTATAAAATGCTTGATTTTTCAAAATATTTGTTTTACTTTAAGTACCATAACATGTATATTTAGCACAATAATTTAATTTTACTTTTTTATAATATAAAACAACATATTTATGCATTTAGAGTCAGAAGTAATACGAAGAAAAAGCAATAGTTATTTCTCTACTTTTCATAGTAGAATATTAAAATTAAAGTAAACTTACTCGTAAATGATAAATATAGAGGTTTGAATGATAAATATCACTATTCTCACTATTTGCTACATGAAGTATCCGAACGTTCGAATAATATCCGTTGAACAAATTGTATTTGTACAGATATATTATATCCGAATATCCGAATAGTAAAATTAGAATAAACTTACTCGTAAATGACAAAAATAAATTTTTGATAAATATCACTATATTTTTGTATCTGCAATAGACCTGTTTAATTTTATAATCACATTTCTACTTCCAAGTACTAAAAGTTTTTTGCTACACAGAGAGAACGGTTTGTTTAAATTTAATAATCCGATTTGTTTGACTCATATTTGTTGCATTCAAACAACATAATTTTCTACCAAACAACAATTTTGTTGAATGAAAATTATATTGTTACGTTAAAATAAATCAACTTATTTAACGGAAACAATATAAATGTTTGAAATAATTTATTCCAACAAAATAATATTTTATTTGGTTTTAATAAGCATTATTTAATTAAAAAAAATCATTTTGTAACACATGAATGTAACATAAAATATATTTGATTTAAATGTAGCATTGTTTGAGACAAAAAATTTCGCGTTGTAAAAATGTACTTTAAATTATAAGAATAATAAATAATTAATAATAATAAGAGAGAAATATTTTTATCCATTGTTGCAGATATTGGACTGCAATATTTTTAATAAAATAATAATTTAAAGAAATAATAAATGAAATGCGTGCTTAAGAATAAGTAGATAAAAATAATCACATTTTAGTAAGGAACAAGTAGTCTTACAAACTGAGTGCAGGGGCTGCGAATACGACGGAGGCGTCTCGAGTTCGAATCCCGTTATCACCTTAGGATTTTTTCAGGTCCCCCCCTCTCTCTCAATGGAGTCTCTTTCAATGGAGTTCATCGGTTGATTGGCAAGCTGAATCGGGCTTCCAAAGATTACTTCGAGTAAAATCTCAAAATCGTGTAAAGGTGCAAGCCGCAAAAAAGTTTTTTTAATTGAAATTTTAGATTTATTTAACTTACCAAAATACTTTGTTTGAAATTCAAACAATCGGAATGAGTAGTTCGAAATCAAGGTTGTTTAGACTATTCCAATGAAATAATTTGTTTGGATTTAACAAAATTTGTTGAATCTAAAGAAACCGTTCTCTCTGTGTAGTTATACTATGTAGTTATATACTGTAGTTATACACGCTTCTGAGTATATCGAAATATTTGTATAATACGAATATTTAAATAACAAATAGCACTATTTGCACTATTCGCTGCATGTAGTATCCGAATATTCAAATAATATCCGTTGAACAAATAAAGTAATTGTACATATATATTTGAATATTTTAAATCACAATGTTATTTAAATTTAAGCCGCAACCCTAATACACACACACACACACACAAAAGATATATATAATATATATATAAATTTAAGTTGTTTTTAAATTCCTTGCTAATGCCAACTATTATGTAATATAATAAGATATATATACATGTTATTTGTATATGAAAGAGAGAACACAACAACAAATACTAATATTTAATATATACTCAAATAATAATACTATATAATTCAATTTAAAAATTAAATATATATGAGACGCTCGCATTATTAATACATAAGAAAAAACAATTCAGGTCTGTTACGAGCTTTAAAGGATCTTAAAATTCAGTAAAAAACAACGTAGAAAAATAAAATTACAAATTACAAACGTTTCGGCCCATACTTGAGTCCTCTTCAGTGTAGAGAAATTATATATAAAAAATATATTAAATTACGCCATGTTTCAAGAGAACGGAAAGCTCAATGTTAACGTATTACAATATATAAAATCTTACATTCGAAAGTCCCACGCAGTAATTTGACTTCCTGAAACAGTTATGTGGTCAAGAGTCCGTGTGAGGCACAACAAACAGTTAAAGTAACTTACATGTCGAAAGTCAAATCAGACAGTGAGCAGAGAACCAAGGCAACAGTTTATAAATCTCAATACCCACCAGTGAGTCAAATTGTAGAAAGCAAATCCGTTAAAGCTTAAAATTTGGAAGATTTAATATCGTCAAGTAATTTAAAGTATGAATGGTCAAGTAAATCAGTATCGTTAATTAGATTAAACCATGTGTTTGTTCTTTGATATGTATGGTCTCGGATATAATTCTTGTGTAAAAATTAGGTTCGTGATCTAAAATCTGAATGTTGTCCCAATTGAACGAGTGATTAGAATCGAGTCTATGATTTGAAATCACCGAAAGTTGTGAGGATGTGTTATTAATGTTCTTTATGTGTTCTTTGATTCGTGTTTTCAGTTGCCTCTTCGTCTGTCCAACGTATGATGCACAGCAATCTTTACAATTTATTTTATAGATAATGTTACTATTAGAATCGCGTATAACGGGGTCTTTATGTACTTTTATAATTCTGTTAAGCCTGTTAAAACATTTGTAACCTATAATAACTTTCGACTTTTTAAAGTCGTGTTACTAATATTTTCGGAAATGTTACTAAATGTACGGAAGAACAATTAAATTCCTGTCTATTGAATTGAGAGAGTTAATAGAGAGTTAATCTCAAATGAATTGTTCATTTTTTACGAGATACATTTTTTTATCCTGGTGGTGATGGTGTTAAAAATGAAATCCAAAAGAACCGTTGTTCAGTAGTGTATCAATGACAAAAGTGATGTTTTTTTTCGTGGAAATCAGGGTGTAACAATAAGATTGCTCGGTCAATTGAACTAAAAATGATGCCTTTTTTGTGACATAAAGGATGATGGGAGAAAAATGATAAGAATCTTCCTGAAAAGGTCTTTTTGTGAAACCAATATATTTTCAAATTTCAATTTTCACGAGCCTTGACTATTCATTTGTTTGATTTCACGCCGGCTGAAATGAAGCGTTATTAAAATTATCAGAACATCGATTTATATACGGATATTGCGAGACAAACTCCAAGTGCCTCGGTAGCCTAACAGGGAAGGCGATGGCACGGAAAGCCGGAGATTCCAGGTTCGACTCCTGGCCGAAGAGTTTTTTTCGCAATATTTTCAAATTAGTTAGGGGGGTATTTGAATTAAAATTTCAATTCAAAAAACCCACATGTAAAATAATTTACATGTGAATTTCATACATGTGTATATATATATATATATACATGCACGCTTATTCCTGCACAACATCCTGGGAATGGCTCGGATTGGCCTTTTCATTCTTAGTTTCAATATATTTTCAGTTTTTTGTCAACAGCTTGAATGGATAAGTCTAAGAAATTAATGCAACGGTTATCCTCCAATTCCGTAGTGAACTTAATTCTATCGTGATATGCATTGAACACGGACTTAATTCTATCGTGATATGCATTGAACACGGATACAATGTCATCTACAGATTGTGATGGAGCCGCGAGAACGATATCATCTACGTAGCGATAAGAAAACGTAATTAACTTATTAAACTTATTTAAAGCTTTGTTCTCGATGTTCACACGTCTTCTCAAGAAATGGATAGATTTACATTACAAAGTCATCAGAGTTACGTCACATATCTCATTCCTATCTGAATGTAAACACCTTAACTTATATCCGAAACATCTTAGCTTTATTAAGAAAACTAACATAAGGGTATCACGCCATATTGCTGTACGAAAATTGAATTGTTTGTTTAATGTCCTGCATTTAAAGGTGTTGAATATTGAGATCTTTGACCTTCACAGATCATTGTACAGGCTAAAACACAGTGTTTCTCATCTTGCCAGTGTTTTGTCTAATTCTTTTGCTTCTTACATTTGAAATACAATTTTGACTAATACCTTTATTTCATTCAATAAGTACAGTTACAAACTTTTTTTTAAAAAAATGCGATAAGATTTTTAGTTTAATCAAAAGCTCTAATGTTGAATCTCGCAATAATATTACACCTATCAGTTACTACTGTTCTTTAGACAATTCCAACGACAAAGAAAAAATGACTTTTGAAAATAATAACGAAAATTGCGTTCCCGTTTTTGTTTCTTATGAATTTTTTCGTAATAAGGAACTAAAAAATCCTTTACATACAGTTAATAACAAATGGTTTCTAAATTTATCTAATAACACTATCTCAAATGATGTCGTTTGACTATTACAATTTGGAGAAAAACACTGCCTCCCCATTTGCGACAAAAAAAAACTAGGATAAAAGACCCAATTACTGTCACCTGTCCAATTACTGTCACCCTAAGCTATTTTATTTAAAATATTAAATAAATCCTAAAAAGTTATGCATGAAAACAATCTAACATAGAATTTTAAGTGCAATTAATATAACAAAAAACCCAGCACTCAACATTCGTGTCTCATTTCTTTCATTTTAGGGGTGACAGTAATAGCTCTCTCGCATCGTTCATTTTTAATTATTAAATTTATAAATAAAACTAGAGATTCTGAGAAGCGGTATTATTTTGTTTCTTATATTAAACATCAAATAATATCAGATAAAAAGAAAAACACATGTTTTTGATAAATAAGTAGTAAAAACAATTCACTAACGCCAGAGTTTACTACCATGATCAAAAAATAACCGGAATTTATTCATAAAAAGAAAAGTACATGTTTATTCTTCAAACTTCAAGTTGTCCCCTTCTAAGTAGTCCCCGTCGGCTGCGATGCACTTGTGCCAGCGTTTGATCCACCCCTCAAAGCTTTTCTGGAAGTCGGTTTTTGGTATAGCCATTAGTGCCTCCAGCGATTTTAGCTTTATTGCCTCCACACTCTCAAACCGAGTTCCTCGTAGTGGTTTTTTGAGTCGATCGAATAGGAAGAAGTCACATGGTGCCAGATCAGGTGAATTGGGCGGTTGTTGAATCGTATTGGTGTTGTTTTTGACGAGAAACTCACGAATAATCAACGCATTATGAGATGGCGCATTATCGTCATGGAGAATCCACGAGTTGTTGCTCCACAAAGCAGGTCTTTTTTTGCGGATAGCTTCGCGTAACCGTTTCATAACTCTTAGGTAATATTCCTTGTTGACTGTCTGGCCTTTTGGGAGGAATTCATGATGAACGACACCATTGTAGTCAATGAAAACAGTAAGCATGACTTTTGTCTTTGATTGAAATCGACGTGGTTTTTTGGGTCTTGGCTCATCTTTAGCTCGCCATTCACTTGATTGATGTCGTATTTGCGTGTCGTACTCATACACCCACGTCTCGTCACCTGTAATTATGCGTTGGATGACTGTTGGGTCGGAATCGACCATGGAAACCATCTCTTTTGAAATTTCAGCGCGATGCAATTTTTGCACGAAATTCAGTTCTTTTGGCACCAATCTCGCAGTGACTTGCTTCAGACCCAAATCTTTACGCAAAATGCTCTGAATGGATCCAAATGATATGTTGGTGGTCTCAACTATCTCCCTTATCGTCAATTTGCGATTTTCGATCAACAATTGTCGGATTTCATCGACGTTTTCATCAATTTTCGATGTCGATGACCTCCCAGGACGAACATCGTCCTCAACAGCCTCACGACCACTTTTAAAGCGTTTATACCACTGGTACACCTGTGTTTTCGATAGAGTATTGTCACCATAACACTTTTGTAACATTTTTAATGTGTCGGAACACTTAATTTCATTTTTATAGCAAAATTTAATGCAAGAACGTTGTTTAAGTTTTTAATCCATTGTAAAAATCGCCGCGACGTAAAAACTTGATGTAAAGAAATCACTGTCATAAAGGTAATTGAACAGCTGATAAGCAGAAGCTTGGCATGGGTGTCCGTAACAGTGCTGCCAACGTGACACAAACAACAGAATTCTAAACCGATAAGCCCGCGAGGTTTAAATTAAAAATTCCGGTTACTTTTTGATCATGGTAGTATTATTCAGGTGACAGTAATTGGGTCTTCTACCCTATTATTCACGAGTTCAAAAGACACTGAGTTTAATATAAGAAAGTACGACATTAGATTAAAAGTAGAGATTAGAAATACTGTGATTACAAAATTACATAACTTTTTTCACCAAAAACTTTATGTCTCTGTCAATGACAGGCAAATGCTGAATATGCATAGATCAACTACGCGTTATATGAGACAGCATCCGGAAATAATTTTCACGCGAGACAAGGGCAATATAACGGTAGTTATGAACAGATTCGATTACATGATCAAAATGAAAAATTTTTTGAACAGGGACTTTCAAATGTAAGATTTTATATATTGTAATACGTTAACATTGAGCTTTCCGTTCTCTTGAAACATGGCGTAATATAATATATTTTTTATATATAATTTCTCTATACTGAAAAGGACTCAAGTATGGGCCGAAACGTTTGTAATTTGTAATTTTATTTCTCTACGTTGTTTTTTAATGAATTGTAAGATCCTTTAAAGCTCGTAACAGACCTGAATTGTTTTTTTTTATATTTAGTAATCTAATTTAATTGTAAGTAAAGAAAATTTTATCTACATATAAAATAACGTTGATCGATTGATGTTATTTTTTGTGTTTATAAATATAATTATAAATATATTTTGCAAGATTTGACACAATGTTTTTATGATTTTTTTATAAAGAAAACTGATAAGTAGTACCTTTGACAAAAGTGTCTACCGCCTCTGGCGGTAACCAGTTCTGCCACAGAGTTGCGAGCTGCGTGTAGTTAACGCTGATATCTTCGTGGCCGAGCGCGGGGAACACGAATTGTCCTTTGAACGTACGATGCAACAAATCGGTCAAGTTCCGCAAATACTGCAGACGTTGCTCAATGCTCATGTCAGCAGTGCGCGTCAACGCATCACTGCAACAAGTAGTTACAGCTTCGTTAGTCCTAGTTACATAGGATCAAAGAGTACAATACAAGCGTTTGTGATTATTGATAAATACAACAAGGAAAAAGAAACGTCACAAAATAAAGACATGTCACTTCGGAAGAGATAAGACGGCAGATGCAACGACAACAATGTAGTTAGATATATATCTATCTGGTATAATTAGTACGTTAACAATAAAATAGACAGCTGATTAAACAATTTGTTTTGCATTTATCTCTTCGATGAAAATTAGAGAAAATTTATTCTAATGTAAAGAAATACGCACATATAGTCTGTTTAACAAAAAAGGAACCGAGAGTTTTTCAAGAATTTTCCAGATATTTGATTTTTTTTTACATTACAGTATCCTCAGAAGGATGCAATCAACTTATAAGTCTAGTTCCCTCCGTTGTCCAGTATGACCTGGCATCTTTTTCTCGCAAGATAGTTGCTTGACAGTAAATACGCGCTTTCCTGCAAGCTTTCTCTTCATGATACTTTACATATTTTTGATAAAATTTGCATCAAGGGAATTTGCCGGCCAGTCCATTGTCTCAACGCCATTCTCTTTTTTCCACATGGTGTAGAGCCGGCTTTGATGTTTTGAGTCGTCCTCTTGCAAGACCCAAAAATCATTTTCTTTCCCAAACATCTTAGCATACTTCAGAAAACCATGTTTGTAAATTTTAAGCGTTCTCTGAGTATTCAGATTTTCAGTGAAAAGCATTAAACAGCCAAAACTACGCTCAGAGAAGCATTCCCAAATTTGGATCTCTATTGGGTGTTTAACACTTTGCTAAAAAATTTTCTTTTGGATTCGACCAGGCATATTTCACAGGAACCCATGCCTAAAACGACGATTTATCAGAAAAAATTACTTTCAACCAGTTGCGTCAGAGATTTTTGGCAGCACGTGACCTGCGTTTTTGCATGTGAATTTCAGAGAGCAGAGGTTCCACCTTTGTGCTACGATATTTTTGTTTCGATGCAGTGCTGTCTTATCGTGTTCATACTCACACATACTCCTCTTTTAGTAAGCTCAGACTTCTCACAGTCGTAGAATAAGGGTATGCTTAAACATCTACACGATTACTTTGTCCTATCTTTTCGTAGTCGCTCGCTTCTTTCTCCGTCCTGGTCAGTCATCAACGTTTTTAATTTTCTTAAACCTTTGCACCTACTTCTGCACAAACTTCTTAGACTTTTTGATCACTTTAGCAGCAGCGGCAAGATTTAAGTGTAGCTCGTGGGAGTAGGAACACAAAAAGACCGCTTCAAAGCGCTTGGCGTACTTTACACTCATATTTGAACGGGTCTGCTCTTTAAGACAGTTCGAGCAATATTGAATCGGTTTGGCATTTGCGCCGTCACTCTTTAGACGTACTTTCATAAAAAAAAAACAAAAAAAAACAAGACATCTTTAAAACTCTTGTAACAATTGCGGTTCCTGTTTTGTTGAACAGATTGTACAATTAATACAAAATAAGTGGCATACATACATGCATTTGCTTTAAGCGCTCACGCGTTTTGAGCGTCAATCTATTTTTGTTCTACATTTAAAGAGCTATACAGACAGATTGATGTTTAAAATGCATAAACATCAAAACAAACGCATTTTTTATTTAAATTCTTTGCATATTTGTGAAGTAAACCAATGTTAAAAAGCCAAAAAATCATTGTATATTGACACAATTTATATACCAACGTCAGCAATAATTAATTGCAAATCTATGCGCATCTCTATCTAAGATAAATCATTTGTAAAATAAATTTATTTACCGTTAATAAATTCTGTACATATAATAATCGCGTTATTAACTGAATTAACAAGTTACTTGTCTCTAAACAGAATTTCATTTATAATTTTATTGATATAATAAAGCCTCATAAATAAATTACAATACGTTAATAATTCATTTAACAATCATTATTAACGGTAGTACATTGTATATTGTTTGATTATTACAAAGGTGTTGAATTTTTATAAATTCTAGACATATAACGTGAATTAATGATGACAATACTAATTCATGTTACATGACTAAACTAATGACGCTAATAATAATGTGTATAACAAAAAGGATGATAATAATAATAATGACGGAATGAAAGAAAAGGAAGTTTATAATAATAATAATAATTATTATTATTATTATAAAACGTGCATGTTTACGTAAAATCAGCATAAAAATATTAATTATGCAACGTCTCGTCCGGATAGATAATGGTAGTAGCGTTCCGTTGTACTATCCTCAACAAGTCTTTAAAGCAATTCGAAAAAGGCGCTTTACCTCCAGGCGCGCGCCTACGGATCGTTATTGTTGTGTGATTCCTCAACATGTCTCGTGTAGTTCTCTGTGTTTTATTGTGTTTTCTGTTTTTTATGATGGAAAAATCTGCTTGCAAATCAGAGAAGAGGAAGAGATCATCGTCTGCCGATCGTCTCGCGAGTCTAGAAGATAAAATGTCCCGCTTTATTGACATTTTGACACAAAGTGAGGTTATGCCCCACTCTTCACCTTTGTTTACAGCGTCTTCGCCGATCTATTAGGAGGACCACGGGTTATGTACCGAGTCTGAATCTACTGCTCATATAAGATCTGACTTAGGTAATATTGTCTCAGACAACGGACCTGCAGGGCAGTGTTGACAGTTTTGGCTTCCTTACAGCATGCTAAAGCGAAGGAAGAAATGCGCACAACAGTAACGAGTTCTAATTGTATAAACTCGCTGCTGTTGTGCGCATCCCTTCCATCACTTTAGCATGCTGTAAGAAAGCCAAAAGTGTGAACACTGCCTGCAGAGTGTGTTTGATATTGCTGGATCTGTATTTGCAAAATACAGGCGGTATGACGGCACTACCCTTCTTCCTTTCAATTTTTCGGCACGTCTGATATTTTTCTCTTTGTTGCAGTAATGAGTATATCAGGCGATAGTGACACACGCCCTAAACCATTTAAGCGAGTATCACTAGATTAGAGGGTCAGCTCTTTTCCCGCTTTTGCCGCATTCGACAGGGATGACGCGAAATCTCTGATCAAACAATTATTTGGTTCTGACTTTGACGGAGAGACTTTATTGCCCTGGGATGAGACAGTGACTCAGCGGTGGCGTAATCTGACGCGTAGCAAACTACCCGCAGACCAACGCGCACCCTTGCTTAAAAAATACTCTCCTATTGAGGCTGTGACCTTCCTCAAGGCTCCTGCGTTGAATCACAAGTGCAAAATAGCGCTGAAGAGCAACTCCATTGTCAAGAGGGACAAATATAACAGCAAAAATCAGGATCACGTTAACATAGCCTTGTGCGCCTTTGGAGAGGCTATCTCTAACTTTCTCAGGCTTGCTATACAGCAAGCTCTAAACCCTGAGGTTCGCCTTGCTGTTGCCAAGGTTAACAATGGGACAAAGATCTTGGCCGCTTTATTTTATCGGCTCTCCTTAACTAGGAGAGCGCAGATCACTTCAGTGCTTAACCTGACAGCTAAGTACACAGCGGATGCTATTCCGGCCGATGATCTTTTGTTCGGTGCTTCCTTCGGAGAGCGAATTAAAAAAGCGACCTCTATGGAAAAATCTTCTAAAGATATCCTAAAGACGCCGCTGGTAATCTCTAAGAAGATTCAGCAACCGTTCAGATAACCGACGAGAATTGCACCTGCTTGATCGAGAAAAGCCTCTGTGAGATACTCGAGGTCGAGGAGGATAGGGGTAACGAGCAACAATCGTCGATCGCACCGTTCCAGGTCTCGATCAAGGAGACGTTAGACGGAAAGGAGGTATATCACAAGCCGATTATTCTCTTTCCTCTCTCGTTGGCAAAACATTACGTCAGATCCGGTACTTTTACAAACCATTGCGGTTGTAAGCTTTCATTTGTATGATATCCACCAATTCAGCGCAATAAACCTTTTGTTTCTTTATCCCCCCCTGAGACAAAAGTTTGCTCTCAAAGAATTTCTCGTCTTCTCAAGAAAGGAGCTATTGAAGTGGTCAGCGATCAGGACGAGCAATTTTTATCTTTGTTTATTATTAAAAAATCTTTAGGAGGATAGAGGTTTATACTTAATCTGAAGCACCTCAACCAGTTCATCGTCCGCATTTTAAGTTAGAGGATTGGAAGACGGTTATCTGCCTTCTCTCTCCAGATCACTTTCTTGCATCAATTGATTTGAAGGATGCATACTTTCTTTTATCTATCCACCCGGACGATAGAAAATTTTTACGGTTTTGCTTCCAAAATCAGCTTTTTCAGTTTCGAGTCCTACTCTTTGGACTGGCGTCAGCTCCGTATATCTTTACCAAGATCACGAAATCGATTTTATACTTACTTAGAATCAAAAGCCTCGTCTCTGTGATATACTTAGATGATTTTCTTCTTATCGCACTCACTTATGATCAATGTATCAATGTATCATCGCAAAATGTCATCATGACAGTAAACGTGTTATCTTTTTTAGGTTTTGTTATCAACAAACACAAGAGCATATTTACACCGGCTAAATGTTGTTGATTCTTAAGTTTTATCTTTGATACAGAACATTTTGCGATATCGATTCCTCCTGACAGGAGAGCATCTCTTCTCAACATGACTCTTGCCAAGCTACGTAGAAATCGGTGCAAGATTTGACATTTTGCCAGCTTTATAGGTTCTTTGATATCCATTTGCCCGGCGGTTCAGTATGGTATGTTACACACTAAGAGTTTCGAAAAAGAAAGTTTTTGGATCTGATGGCCACAGGTGATAACTTCGAGGCTTGGATGTCTCTCTTACCGTCACTCAAAGAGGATCTCTTATAGTGGAAGGCTATATTTTTGGCCAATTCACAACGTAATTATATTTGTTCGAGTTTGTTTGATCTCAAGATCTTCTCCGATGCCTCCTTAACAGGCTAGGGGGCCGTATATGGTGACTCTCGAACTCATGGTTTTTGGTCGCTAGATGACAAACGTCATCATATTAATTATTTGGAGCTTTTAGCCATTTTTCACGCATTGCGATGTTTCGCATTTTATTTAATTGGAGCTAAAGTTCTTTTACGAGTAGATAACTCTATGGTTCTTTCATATATTAATCGTATGGGCTTGATAAAATTCCTTGTCTTATCGCTACTAGCTCGTCGCATCTGGTCTTGGTGCGCAAAGCGCGATATGTTTATCTATGCCTTCTACATTCCTTTAACTCAGAATATCGAGGCTGACGCGGAGTCTCGCAATGTATCCAAAGAATAGTACAGCGGAACGCTACTACCAGTATCCATCCGGACGAGACAGCATAATTGTAATCAAACTTCACGTAAGTTTGTTTAATTACACAATTAAAACAGATATACTAAGTATTATTAATACTATAAAGATCGATAATCAATATTAATTCATAAATATGCTATGTGTAAATAAATGACATTTGAATAATTAACTTTATTGTTTTATTATATACTAAAAAAGAATATTAAAGGCTAACAAAATTTACAAACTTGTTGTCAAGCAAGTAATAACAAACGACGTATTTTATCTTTACCCGGTCCACAAGACAAATTCTATCCCTTCGCTATGTTTCGATCTCATTGCTCGTGCCGCCGATTCGATCAAAGCCCAAGGCGAGTTGCAACTATAGTCGCCAAACTTGCCCGCCAGTTTTCTATCGAGTCTTATCCGTCCGTCGTCGACGTTGTTTCTCGTGTTCCAGCACGCTGAAATGTATACAGAGTTAAATAAAGTTCGCGCATAAGACGACATATCAGAGAATGACAAGTGCAAAGATTGTAAGGAGACAGCAATCACAGGGACTTACGAGATAAAATGTGCACCAAGACAGTGCAATAAGACAGGAAATGGCATCGAGCTTACTTATTCAATACTCTTTCGATACGACAAGCGACTATAGTCACTCGCTACAAAACTTTGTATGCTTACACTAAACTTGCAGTAAATATATTGTTACTTTGCGTAAGGTTAAAGATGCTGCGAAGGAGGAACGCCGAGAATGGATAAAATTACTTTATATCTTTTCCGTAAAAAGGAATAAAAACTTCTTTTATTTCATTACCGGTGTACACTTTTACTACAACCCGCGTTGTTCTTATTAGTTATAAACAGGCAATGCTCTGCTGCGCAGAGCCTTTGGCCGCGACACTATTCGGGATGATTCTGCCTGCGCCTGTTACGACACCGGCTTTTATTCCTCAGCTAATCACTTCTGATTGGCCGAGGAAACCCAGGCGACATCCGGTTTCCGAAAAGTGCAATACAGACCATTGCATCTTTTCGGCTGCATGTGCGACCTTTGACAGGTGCGTTCTTGTGCGCGCGGTCGCATATCGCTTCGCGACTGGGCATCCGTGCCGGATTCCAGTCCCCTTTGAACGTAAAATTACCTAGTAACTAAAATCCGAGTTTCAACAGTGTTGCATAATCCACTTAAATAAAATGATAACACCCCAGATTAGCCAACTGAGTGCAAGTTGTTGGAAACTTGCCACAAATATTACTCATATGTTTTCAGCAATGTAACAAAAGGGTGTATCCTCTTTTCAGTATGTTCTTTCCAACAACAGTTTTCAAAATATAATAACAGCAAGTTCTCAACAACTCATCGGCAATAAACTTATATTATTTTTCTCAACTTATGAATAAAAATTATTGCTTATATATTGCTCACATATTGCTGACTCACATGTCCTAAACATTGGCTACAACAATTGATTGATAATAAAACTCAGCATATTGATACTGAATTGACAAAAACATTTTCGTTGCGTTAAATAAAAACAACACAACAGCAGTTGGCGAGCAACTTAATTTATACAATGATTTGCTTTATATTGAGTTTTCACATTTGGCTATCTGGGACATAATATAATTACACAACATAACACAAGCTCTACTTACAACAATATAAATATATAGTAGAACTTATAAATGTCTTGTTTTATATTATCTTGTTTTAAGGAAAAATCGCTTTTCTTGCGAAAAGGATTATCAAAGCAGCGTTGGTTAGATGTAAGACGTAGTGCCGAACGTTGAAAACTGTTCGCACGCAACATGTACATACACTTTTGCGCGGCGTTTTGTTCAATGAAAGCGTTCCAGCAGCGAGGACCGCCGTATCGAAAGAGTTAATGTTCGATTACACGAGACCCAAGATAGACTCGTAGTAATTTAAACCATTGCTATTTTGTGCTGGTTCCGTGTTTCAGCCGAACGCGCTAAGTTTTTTAAAACGTTTGACAAATACCTCGCGTGGCAGATTCGTAAATAATTTTTTGCCTTTTTATTAAAATTAAAAGAATGACATTAATAATTCACTCATGCAATTGTTGGAAAATGTGATGTGTATAAAACGACTTAAAAACGTTTATGCCTTACAGTTTGAAATATAATTGAGAATTCAATTTGTATTATGCGTTGTGAAAATGGTGACGAAAGACTATAAAAATATCATATACACAAAGTTACTCTTTCTCTCTCTCTTTTCACGTGAGTATACAGATAGACGTGTTTGTTTCGTGCTCTGAATTCTAGACTTGTTATTTTTTGCTGTTGTACCCTTCGGGGCTTTTTTGTTTTGTTAGAGAAGCATACATTTAAAGTTACTTTATACATTTTCCGGCTAATTTCTCTGGTGAAATGGTGAGATCTAGACCATTTTTTTCAAAACTAGATGTAACTTTCTCGATCTGGTAGTGACGTTAGGTTTGTCTAATTGTTTACATGCATGTGTCGTTGACATGAAAAAAAAAAACATTCAAATAGTAAAGTCGCTGATAGCAATGGCCTTAGAAGCAACAGCGTTCACAGAGTTGAATTGAAAAGGAAAATGTCATCTATATCTATGTCATCTATATCATCAAGATATTTCAGGTGTGTCCAATATAGGAGAAAATAGAAACAATTACATTAGCATTAACAAAATCAATGTTTTAAAAGTTTCTCTACATTTTCATCATACTGCTGCGTTAAAAATAATAATTACCAGCAAAAAGCTGTTGACAAAAAGACGCAACTTGAGTTAGTATTTAGATATTGCAAAGAAGTACGGTGGCTCCGAAAAGTATTTACACTCACATTTTTAAAATTATTTTTATATAGCGAAATGATATATAACGTTTAGAAGACCTTTAGAGGACAACATTTTTCCTTTACAATGTTGACTTTTTTTAGCAAAAAATGTATGCATATATAGAATCTACATGTGCGCAAAGTTTTCGAGTTTGTTGCTGGCCGCTATAGTGGTCAGAACAGTCCTTAACTTTTTTAAACCGTTGGCATGATGCCGTATGGAGCCGCTAATATTATATTATATTTTAAAAAAAAGTTTTTTTTTCCAATGAATGAATATAAGGCCTTAC
>NW_018021181.1:56936-64868 GCF_002006095.1 Pseudomyrmex gracilis
GTAAATTTTTACAAGTGAGTTTTTCGAATTGAAATCTCAATTCTTAAAATCATACGGGATGCTAGATTTGCATCTCACATATGAGAGACCCCGGACAACAGTATCAGACCATCTCCGATATATATGGGAATATTGCGAGACTAACTCCAAGTGCCTCGGTGGCCTAACAGGGAAGGCGATGGCACGGTAAGCCGGAGATTCCAGGTTCGACTCCTGGCCGAGGAGTTTTTTTCGCAATATTTTAATTATTAGTTAGGGGGGGTATCCGGGGTCTCTCATATGTGAGATGCAAATCTAGCATCCCGTATGATTTTAAGAATTGAGATTTCAATTCGAAAAACTCACTTGTAAAAATTTACAAGTGAATTCGTTACATGTATATACATATATATATATACATGTATAAGTTCTCGCTCAACACTTTGAGAACGGCTCGTAAGGCCTTATATTCATTCATTGGTTTAAATTTCACGAGCCTTAAGTCTTTATTAATTATTAGAGTTTTTTTTATCCACCTTTATGTGTGCAAAAAATTATTTAGAAATTGTAAATATGTTATTGGATGATATTTTAGTTCTCAAATTCGCCGCTAGGCGGCGTCACATTAAATAATTTTTTTACAAATGAAAATAACGCACAAGCACATAAAAATAGCCTATTGATTGGGTTAAATTCATAATTTATAAGTCCATTTGTTTTTCTTTCTTGCTGTATGTACTTTTTTTTTCAACAAAATGGATGATGACGGAAATAATGAACTTGATGTTTGGAGTAGTGGCGAGTCCGAGCCAAGTAAGGCATATTTGGACGATTTCGATGTTTTTGATAAAATTGATAAAGAACCTGAAAACTTATTATTTGGATATAAAATATTTTATGATAAAGATTTTGATTCTTCCATAAAAAATTTTACTTAAAAGTCTGGTATTTGCGATGATATTTCTCTAAGCGATAACAATCCGATTCACTACTTTGAGCCTTTTTTGACGATTCTTTATTAGAGATAATCACTAAAGAAACAAATTGTTATCAATATTAGAATCCTAAGCTACTACGCAAAAAATGAAACCTTGAGTAAAGTTGACAACAGATGAGTTGCGAACATTTCATAGTCTAAAAATTCTGATGAGTCATGTTAGAATTCACTTGAAGATTATTGGAGTACCAATCCCATGCTAGTGACTCCAATATTTCCACAAGTAATGACTTGCAATAGATATCTGCAAATTTATTTTACGCTACTTGCATTTTCAAAACAATGAAGTTATCACAAATTATCCACTGAAAAAAATCAAACCCGTAATTGATGATCTAAATAAAAAATTTTTAAATATCATGATCCCAGGAGAAAAGCTATGTATCGACGGAAGTCTCCTTTTATAGAAAGAGAGATTGAAATTCAAGTAATTTTTGCCTTTGAAAAGAAATTGGTTTGGTATAAAAATATTTGAACTTGTTGATTGTCAAAGTGGATTTATATTAGACTTTGTTATTTACACTGAATCAGATACTGATTATGAAAAATTTGGTTTATACGTATCAGATGATGTTGCTCATTTTTTAAAGATATATTTTTTGAAAAGTCACATTGTTTTTGTAGATAATTGGTATACTTCTCCTATTGATGCCAAATTTTTACATGAGCATGATACGGGTTTATGCGATACAGTAAAAAAGAATAGAACCGGACTACCTAAACTAAACAGAAAACTCAGAAAAGGAGAAGTAGAGGTTGCTCATAATCTCATCTAGATGGCTATAAAATGGCAGGATAAAAAGGAAGTATACATAATAACTACTGTACATAAACTTGATTTTAGTGCCACTGGAAAAAAGAACTAAAACTAAAGAAGATATTATAAAACCTACTTGTATCATTGACTATAATAAAAACATGGGAGGAATTCATAACATTGACAGACAACTAGTTTTGACTAAATCAGTTAGAAAGTCAATAAAATGATACAGAAAGTTATTCTTTTACTTAGTAGATTTAGCGTTGACTAATGCTCATGCTTTGTACAAAATAAATAATGAAATGATATCTTTTCCTGATTTCCGACTAAAAATAATTTCTCAGCTTTACTCAATTTTGAGACTAATACATCTGTTTCTATTCAGTCAGATTCCTCTCGACTTATAGGATATTTCCCAACATATTCAAATTCAAGAAGGCGATGTACTCTGCGTTCTTTGTCAAAATATAAATCGCAATCTCGCTATGTCAGTAATATATGTGACATAGCATTATACGTAACACTTTGCTTTAAAAATTATCACACCAAAGCTATACTGTCATAAATACAATAGAAACAAGTACAATAAAAAAATCAAATAAAAAACATAAAACATAAAAAACATACAAAAAAATAAAATATACAAAAACCATAAAAAACCACAAAAACATATAAAACAACAAAAAAAAGGAAAAAACAAAAATACTTTCTTATCTACTTTTTCCTTCTTGTTAGCCCTGGATAAAGGTAAAATTGTTTAAAATTTACAGTGTAATCTGAGATACAAAATTATTTATTTATACATGATTAACCACTAATAATGCTACTGTATTAAAAGATTTTTGCAATTTAAATTCAAAAAACGTAATCAGCAATATAAAAAACTCTGAAAAATAACATTTTTTAAAAAAAATTTGAACATTTTATAATTTTCACTACTATTCCCCGCCTGCTTAGCGCCAAAAGGAGTCAGGTGAAATCTAAGGCTCTTCACACAACATAATAAACTGATGTTTTATATAAATATTTTACAAAAAATACCATGTTTTTAATGGAAAAATACCGGCGGTCCAAAAGTTAACGGTATGGCCAATGTTGAAAATTTTCAAAATTAGAATTTTAGTGGTTTTAAATGTTTTTTATATCGCTAAGTACGATTCTAATGTCAGATTATCAAAATTTTACACAGGAACAATGTGTTGCCAACCGAAATAAGTCTGAACGAGTAACAGCAATTACATTCATATATATGAAATTTTCCTTGAGCGTTACCCAGAGCTAACGGCATGGACTAGAAACTTATATAGCTTCTTTTTTATTTTATAATTTTGGGAGTTTCTTGTAGTTTTTAATTTTTTTTTTATCTTTTTATTTTGCTATTTATTGTTTTGAAATGGAAAAAAATAAAATTATAAATAAATGTATATTTTGTGCATAAGAATTTACGATAATGTTCATTTTATATAAAATTTTCAAAACAAGATGTTATGCATAATGCAGTATTACAAGTAGAACATACATATCGAGTTTGACGTCTAATTTGATGTAATAAACACAAATGACACCGTCAATTTTTATCAAGTACATATATATAAATACATGCTTCTCAAGCACATTAATATATATGCATATACATCTATTATATATTTTTATATGCACATTAAATACCCTGATAGCCAAGCATGTTTTACAAAATTATGTAACTTAATGCTGAGTTGAAGTTTTCGACTAGTTGCTGTGTATTTGCTGAAAACATGATGCATAGTCATACGTAGTCGACAACACGAAGGAATATTTGAGACATTTTGTGTCAGCAGATTCAGAGCAAACAGAGAGCAACTGTTGCTTATTAAGTTGTCAACAAAATGACTTCCATTCATTGAAAACTCTTTGCTTTGTTATTCGTTTTCGGCAACATAGAAGCAACAGGACGTAACAAAACAAGACACCGATGTCTGTACTTCTGTCGTATGGTTGATAAAAACTGGTGACATATATTTATTCTATCTTGTAGCCCATTAAATGTCGAAAACAAATGACCGTCTTTTAAAATAAGTAGACAAAAATAATTACATTTTAGTAAAGAACAAGTGGTCTCGCGGACTGAGTGCAGGGATTGCAAATATGAAGGTCTCGAATTCAAATCTCAACCATTATCTTAAGATTTTTGTCCGACTCCGGTACTTTTCATCGAGTTAATCAGTTGATCGGCAAACTGAATCAGGTATTCAAAGATTATTTCGAGTAAAATCTCGAATTATTAATTTCTCTCTCACAAAACGATGTGCTATTGAATATATATATTTATCCTTTTTCGACATATTGTATTTTTGCTGAAATTTATGACACGTGTTGTTGGCAACTTGTTGTCATGTTGCTCTTTATATTAGTGATAAACCGTTGACAGCAAGTTGTCGACAACACATGTTGAATACGTGTCATGTCAAATACCAGACTCACCTTTTTCTAAATGTGCTGAAAACTTAAGCGTTTTGTTTTCGGCAACATGACAGCAAAAACACACAGGTATGCCTAAAAAGATGTTAGAAGATATCCTGAGGACACTTTTGTGAAAACATACAACTATCCCAGCAAACACAGATATACAGCAACATTGTCGTAATAAAACAAATGTAACAAGTAATATAACATGGTCGTTGCATGTAACATCCATGTTAGTTGTAATTTCCCAGGTAGCAAGCTCACGTGATAATGACGTCAGTTTTTGGTCTGCAAAACGTCAATTATACATAACAATGACGTGATTTTGACGTACATATCACGTGATTATGTCACATCTTATTGACATCATTACGAGGGTGGGGTGAACAGTTTCCTGATAAAGAAAAACAATTTGTTTTGTTTTTTGTTTTGCTTTATTTTTCAACATAATCTCCATCAAGATTAATACATTTTTCATAACGGTGCTCTAATGCAGTGATACCATTTTTATAGTCCGATATGTCAAGTTCCTCAAAATCCTCATTTACAGCATTGATGACTTCCTCGTTGCTCTCTAATTTTTTACCTCCAAGCCATTTTTTAAGGTTAGGAAACAAATGATAGTCGCTGGAGGCTAAATCTGGTAAATATGCTGGTTGGGGGAATAATTCGAACTTCAATTCGTTGATTTTAGCCATCGCAACGACCGACGAATGGGCAGGTGCGTTGTCATGGTGAAACAAGATTTTTTTCTTCGCCAAGTGAGGTCGTTTATTTTTCACTTTGTTCTTCAAACGTTACAATAACTCTGCGTAATAGTGACCAGTGATGGTTTTACTTTTCTCCAGGTAATCAATGAAAATAATTCCTTTCGCATCCCAAAAAACAGTTGCTATAATCTTATTCGCTGATAAAATTGTTTTTGCCTTCTTTGGGGTTGGTTCACCTGGTCCAATCCATTGTTTCGACTGTTGTTTACTTTCAGGAGTGTAGTGGTGAATCCAAGTTTCATCCACAGTTATAAATCGACGCAAAAATTTGCTGAGGTTTCGCTTGTACAGCGCCAAATTTTCGATTGAAACAGTTTTTCGGGTCAAAAACAATTTTTGATCGACTGTTAGCAAACGCGGCACCCACCTAGCACAGAGCTTCCTTATGCTCAAATGTTCATGTAAAATATTGCGTACACGTTCAGTTGACATCCTAGTAGCCTCAGCTATCTCACTTACTTTTAGTCTGCGGTCCTCCATTACTATTTTATGAATTTTTTCAATCATTTCGGAAGTTGTGACCTCAACGGAACGTCCTGAACGTGGATTGTCAGAAGTGCTCGTGCGACCTTTCTTAAATTCAGAAACCCATTGTTTAACCGTTGAATATGATGGAGAAGAGTCTTTCAGTGTTGAATCCAGCTCTTTAATTTGTAATGGTGTTAGGCCATTTAAATAAAAGTATTTGATGACCGCACGCTTCTCTGATTTTTTCATTTTCACGTAAGCAATCAAGGCGTCTTGTTCAATCGGCTCTCAAATGTACACTGATAAAGCAATTGACCTGAAAATTTATATACAAGCTAGTGAGATATAGTACTATAGAATACAAGCCAAAAATTAGACCTGCTGGCGCCATTTTTAGGTCAGGCCAGAAACTTTTCACCCCACCCTCGTATATTACGTCAAGTAGACGTGAATATAATCAAAAAAATCTCACTAATATAACATGGTAAAGACGTTATTGTAAATTTAACAAAAAAATAAAATACAACAAGAACAATAACTTAAAGAACAATAATATCAACATCTCACATAGCACGTAATATTGCTGCATTACAGTAATAAAATGACCGCCGAAATGCATCGCAGTAATATTACGGTGATACATATATAAAAAAACGCTTTATAGAAACAAAATTAATTCGAAATTTCACTTGAATTAATTTTTGGAGATCTGATTCAGTTTGTCAATCAACTGATTAACTCGATAAAAGATACCGGGCCTGGAAAAAATCCTAAGGTGATGATGGGATTTAAACTCGAGACCTCCATATTCGCAGCCCCTGCACTTAGTCCGCTAGACCACTTGTTCCTTACTATAATGTAATTATTGTTGGCTCTTATAACCGAGGATTTCATGTTTGTAAGTATTTTTCTTTAATTATTCTCAAACTATTCTACACATTTCATTTATTATTTAATAATAANAAATATTTAATACTAATTGTTCTTATTATAAAATTTAGATTACTACAATAACCTTTAGTTATTATTGAATATATATTTATTATATAATATGTTATTTTTAATCGCAAATAAATTTAATATATAAAAGGTAATCAGTTTACCAAAGTGTACGTGGCTACTTACCTATAAATAATTGGCTATACTTACCTATAAATAATGTATTTAAAGATATAGTATTATTCAAAAAAACAAATGTTATTAATAAACATATTATTATAATTAACGGTCAAATTTAACTCAAGTTTGTTGTTAGAACGTCATTTAACCGTTTTATTGATGTCATATTAAAATTCAATAAAGAAGTTGATAGATGACGTCAACGCGACATCTAAATGACGTCATATCGGTGACGTCAACTTTTGGTATTGTAAATGACGTCAAAATAACGTACCATTTATGTTAATTAAGTTTGTGGTCATCAAAATCACTTTATTATCATGTCATTATCACGTAAGCTTGCTAGCTGGGTTCCTACTCATTGTATATTGCAGTTATATAATATGTATATAACATATAAGTATAATGTTATATAACTGTTATTCAGTTACAGAAATATTATATGACAGTTATAATGTCATTACTAGCTAATAACAAGCAATATAATATAATAGCAATATGATATATAGGTATATAACATAATTATATTCCAATTAAAACAAAGTTATATAACACCGATATTAATAGAGTATAACAGTTGTTATATTACGTGTTATTTTTATGTTATATAGCAGTTATGGTCTGTGTTTGCTGGGATGTTACCAATTAATTCCCAGATATGTAGATGTTCTCTGAAAAATCAAAAGACATCCAATATATATAATAGAAAAAGTAGATAGCTTGTAGACATCTAGTAATTATCCAGTAGACATTAATAGTTTATATAGTTTATATTTATTAATAGTTTTACAATACTTACTAATTATAAATTACATTAATCTTACATAACTAAATGTAATCATCCCAGCAAACACAACCCAGATAGCACATGGATGTCTATTAGACGTCCATCGAACGTTCCCTTGTGAACATTGGAACGTTCGATAGATGTCCGATTAAAGTTCGCTGGACGTTTAGTGGACGTACATTCGAGATATGTTTGCAACTCCGTACGACGTCCATAAAATGTCCATGCTGGACTTTCACTAAACGTTCGACGGATCTTAATTGGACGTCTAATGGATGTTTTAATTTCTACCAACGGACGTCCACAGAATGTCCGAAACATGTTCCGTGTTTAAAAGTTGCATTAATTATAAGTTTTAGCACTCTTGGTTATTAAAAATATTTATGGACATAAGTAAATTTTAAAAAATTTAATATATATATGTTATATAACATTTAATAAAACGCAAATTGATTTAAAAATTACAATGTTTCAGAATTGCAAATTTTGTTCGATTTGAGAAAAAAATTAGATATATTTAAAAAACAGCATTTATTAAGAATGTTGTATCATATAAATAGAAGTAGGACAAAATATAATATACACAGTTTGTCCGGAAAGTTCCCGGACT
>NW_018021182.1:0-8587 GCF_002006095.1 Pseudomyrmex gracilis
GAATCGTACGGTGTCGAATAATTTGGTGTCGAATAAATCTGTGTCGAATCGAGCGGTGTCGAATCGTACTGTGGTCAAACGGAACACGCCCATTTGCTTGCATATCCGGATTTCACAAAGGAGTTTATCGTTACAACCGACGCATCAGGTTACGCAATCGGAGCTGTCTCACAAGGCCCGGTAGGACAAGATAAGCCTATCGCATATGCAAGTCGAGTGTTAAATACTGCTGAAAGAAATTATAGCACCACGGAAAAGGAATTGTTGGCAATAGTTTGGGCCGTAAAGCATTTTCGACCATATTTATATGGCGTTAAATTTAAAATCGTAACGGATCACAGGGCACTTGTGTGGTTGGCACTAGTGTCAAGAATCCCGGGTCACGATTAATCCGTTGGCGATTAAAACTCGAGGAGTATGAGTACGAAATAATTTATAAAAAGGGGAAGGCCAACACCAACGCAGATGCATTAAGCCAAAATATTGAGCAACCTGAGGTATGTACGTACAAAGCAGAGAAAATCAATGAAGGCAAAGAAACAAGTGAGGCACAAGAACTCACGGAGGAAGAAAAGAAGCAGATACTGTATGAGTATCATGATGCGTCGTTAGGAGCGCATCAAGGGATAGCGCGAACCATAAAAAGAATTCGCCAAAGTTATAACTGGCCGCATCTTGCAAAAGATGTGGAAGAGTATATCTCGAGGTGTGCTTCTTGTCAACAGAATAAGACAAAGAGAATTAGGGCATCAATGATCGTCACTGATACTCCAGCAGAGCCATTTGAGCAATGCGCTCTTAATATTGTCGGATCATTAACCATTACAAACAACGGAAGTAAGTACTTGTTGACCTTCCAAGATAATTTGACAAAGTTTAGTAAGGCAGTACTTATCTCAAATCAGGAAGCAGCGACCGTAGCAAAAGAATTTGTTACAAAAATAGTGTGCGAGTATGGCATTCCAAAAACGGTATTAACAGATAAAGGCACGAATTTCGTCAGTGAAATGTTTAAAAATGTGTGCAGATTGTTACGAATTAATAAAATTCAAACAACGGCATATCACCCTGAAAGTAACGGAGCTTTAGAACGTTCTCATAGGACGTTGGCTGAATATATAAGACACTACGTAAACGAAGATCAAACAGATTGGGACGAGTGGATTCCGTACGCTATGTTTGCGTACAANACTACGCCACATTCAGCCACAGGGTTTACACCGTTTNANTTAGTGTATGGTAGACAGGCGGAATTGCCAACNGCGTTAAGAAAACNTCCGGCGACGCAGTATAATCTNGAAGATTACGCACAGGAATTGAAGGAGCGATTACGCGCCGCAAATCGCGTGGCGAGAGAAAATCTGCGCGAGGAAAAAGAAAAAGCGAAGCGTCAATACGATAAAAAGACAAAAACGGCATCTTTCAAAATTGGCAATAAGGTCCTGCTATATGATGAAACATTGAGAAGGGGAAGGTCAAAGAAGTTGGAATCACTATGGGTTGGACCGTACGAAATAGTAACAAAAATTTCAGACGTTACATATACAATAAAAGCAAGAAGACGCACACAAAACGTGCATGTTAACAGGCTAAAAGCCTTTATAGAAAATTAGATAAAAAAAAGAAGTACTTACCAATCCGCTTCACTCCGAGTCAGAAATAGTTACAACGGAAGGATCGGGCGACAAGGGGGGACCCAGGCACACCACGTCGGGATCTGGAGAGGCCGGGGAATAGTCCTTTGGCTCCGGGGTTACCACCTCATCCTCGGAGTCGGTGACCGTCACAGTGACGATTGAAGATGACACGGACGGCTCCGGCAAGGCAGAGTCGTGGTCCTCAATGTTGATATCCGCAGAGTCTCGGAGCACGACAATGGTAGCCGCGCTCGTAATACTGACCCGCGAGTCACTGTCACTATCACCATCACTCACAGTTTCACAGGAGTTGGCCTAGTCTTCACCTCCAAATTGAAGACCGAGCCAACAAGTAACACAGAGGGACCCGGATGGTCGACCCGCGCATCCGTATCAACTACATAAAGATGCCATTGTTAAGATGTGTATAATAACAAAAATTAATAAAAAAAAAATTTTTTCCGTTGTTCGCAAAGGCTGGCGAAGAACTAACTCGGTGGTGAAGTGTAAAGTTTCGAAAAATCCGTTCCGAAAGAAAGGGGAAAGTAGAGAAATTCGCGGTTTAGCATAAATTTGACACCAGAAATTAAAATTAAACTCGAATGAAATCGTAGTCGAGTCAGTTTACTCCGCGACTAAAGTGAAATATGTATAGGCAACACAGCGTAGGAATACGACGTTGCAGGAAATAATGTAAATATTATCTTACAAGATAAAAATTTTACTGTTTAAAATTGCCGTATGTAATGCGTGGGATGGGACCCAAGGACAAGAATTCAGGATTCAAAGGTTCCAACATAATCCTGGCATATATTTCGAAAAACAGGGCGAGATGTACCGTTCTTCCAAGGAAAGGAAGCTCGCAATAAGACTAGACGTAACTTCTATATATAGTAGGCTAGAACAATTGCAGAAAATGTTGGATAGTTCTAGAGATTTGTGCGACAATGAGAAGATATTTAGTAATAATAAGGAGTTCTGCGACAGTTTTTCTGGCGAGTTACGGCACAGGAAATTCAAGGTCAGTACGTTAGTAGGAAGAATATAAATGATAGTAGGAACATCGACGCGCAGTCGGAGGGGACTAGTGAACGCAGTCGGTTCCGTGGCCAAAGTGTTATTTGGCACTATGAATGCAGAAGACGAGAAAATGATCTCGGAGCAGCTGCAATTGATAGGAAGTAAACAGGCCGTGTTGCAGCATACTATAAAAACTCAATTACAAGTAGTTAATGCCACGATTGCTCACGTAGACGACGTAGAAAATATTCTAGAAAGAAATGAGAATAAGCTGCGTGAAGCAGTAGAGAAAATAACTCAGAAAGTTGATGACTACGCACAACAACAAGAGCTGAGGGACTATTTCCTTGAGCTGGGCAGTTTACTATCGGAAATGGAACTCGATGCCGAAGGAATAATTGAGTACGTTACCGACGTGCACACTAAATTTGCAAAATTAGAAGTGGTGCCACTAGAGCAAATTATACATAGCCTGAAGGAGGCGAACAATCAGTTCATGCGAGACCTGCGTTTTCCTTTTGCTGTGATTCTAGAAAACTGGTTAGAAAGTAAAAGGTTTGTCACGGTTAGTGTCTATTGCAAGGACTCAAATATATTTACGGTTGTTAAGTTTCCATTGATCAATTCCGGTAGTTACAATGTGTACAGGGTAATACCCTTACCAGTACATGAACGGGACAACGTATTCGCGGCGGTGCGAGTCAAGCACCCGGTAGTAGCGATTGACACAAATCGTCAAACGTACTTTATACTTAGTGAAACACAGTGGAATAATTGTATAAGCGTACAAGATCATTATGTGTGTAAAAATGTGGATTCAATGTATCGATTCTCGCAGGGAACGCCCTGCGAGTTACAAATGTTTGTAAACGAGGATGGTAAATACGAAGACTGTGAAATCGACCACATGGTTTCTAACCAAACTATTTGGGTACGATTAACAAAGGCGCGCGTATGGTTGTTCTCAATTTTGAAAAAAGAAACTTTGCGGGTTACGTGCGAAAATAAGTCGGAAAGAATAGAGGTCATATCCGGAGTCAGAGAAATAGAGCTGCCGGAGCAATGCGAGTTGACCACAGCAAGTATCATAGTGCGAACTAATCAAGTAGTTAAGGGCGTAGGAATAAATACGTTCTTACCGCGTTTTAATATCACGGCACCAAGAAAAAGGGAACATGTGAATAATAACGGCATGGAACTGGAAGACGTAACACGGAACAAGGTGCAGTTGCGACGCAACTTACGGAAGAAAATGATCTTGCTGATTACACGTTTTATAAGCAGCCGCACTTTATTCTTCCGACTTTGGTAAGCGTAACCTTGGGTATTGTTACAATCGTGAGTTTCTGTTTTTAATTACGAAGGAGGAAACTCCAAGAAAGACGAGAAATGTTCAGTCTTCGGGATCTAAAGCCAAGTACTCGACAGATCGGGCACGCGGTACCCGAATTTTAGTGTAATAAGCGGAAAATGGCGATACATTTTCCTTCTTTCAAGAAGGGGAGAAATGTTGTGAAATTTAGTGAGGTTTAGTTTAGTTTCGTACGGGCCATTGAGCAATTGCGGGAGGTACGCGTCATTGCTCAATCGACCCGAATTTGTTTTAAAAAGGTAACAAGCAGCATTTCCTCGTAAATAAAATCTGCTTGTTAAGCGTAATATTAAGTAGAATACAGACGCAGCACGCAATGTCAGCGGCATACGTGCAGTAGCAATTAGGTCGCTGAGTTGCTGAGTGGACACGATCGATCCCTTTAAAAGATTAATCGCAAGCAACGACAGACAGATCGTGAGTAGCTGTTGAATACTGTGTGGCTCCGAGTCCATCCGGAGAGTTTACCGCAGTATAGCAACGGCTAGGTGCCAGTGTAAAGCGTGCGTTAACTGTACAGAATATAGTAATAAACTACGCCAGTTTATATTACAAGAATCTTATTCTTCACCGAAGTCCTTCATCTTCCCCGATCACAACAAACCATTCGCAGCAGATGATATAAAAGTTCGCGATCATTGTCATATAACCGGTCGGTACAGAGGTCCCGCGCACTCCAACCGCAACTTAAATTATAAAGATTCACACGATATCCCAGTAATTTTTTACAATATATCCGGTTACGATGCGCACTTTATTATTAAAGAGGTTGCAACTGCGTTTGAAGGAAAAGTTACAGTTCTCCCTATTAACAAGAAGAGATATATATCCTTTTCCAAAAACATGACGCAACCGGAAAAAAACACTTACAAAAGTCAACCAATATATATGAATTGCGATTCATTGATTTGTACAATTTTCTCAGCGCTAGTCTCGATAAACTAGCATTGTTTCTTCATAAATACAAGTTGAAAATTGTACAATCACAATTCAGAAATTCATCCGTCGAAAACTTTGAATTATTAACGCGTAAAGGGATCTTGTCATACGAATACATAGACTGTGTTGACAAGTTGCAAGAGCAGCGTTTACCACTGCGCAAGTCATTTTACAGTTCTTTGACCAGTGAAACGATATCTTAAAGTGAATATGCACACGCTGTATACATCTGGCAACGATTTTCTATACGTACATTAGGTGAATACAGCGATTTATATTTGAAAATTGATGTTTTATTATTGGCCGATATATTTGAGAATTTTCGAGAAAGTTGTATTTGAAGTTACGGATTAGATCTCGCGTATTATTTTACTTTACCCGGTTACACATGAGACGCTATGCTGAAACACACAGGCATAACGTTCGACCTGCTCACAGATGTTGATATAGTTATGTTTATCAAACAGGGTATACGCTGTGGTCTTAGCCAGTGCAGCACAAGATACGCGCACGCTAATAACAAGTACATGCAGACATACGACTCATCAAAACCAACGTCGTATCTTATGTACTTTGATATAAATAGCTTGTACGGCTGAGCAATGTGTCAGCCATTACCGTATGCCGCATTCCAATAAGTAGACAACATCTGGAGTGTCGACGTGATGTCTGTGACAGCAACCTCAGGTATTGGTTACATCTTTGAAAGCAACCTCGAGTATCCTCGCAAACTGCATGACGCGCACGTTGACCTACCGTTCTGCCCGACGCGCGATAAGCCGCCTGGCACGCGACAGGAGAAGCTGCTCGCAACACTACACGATAAATCGCGTTATATTATTCACTATCGTGCCCTGCAATAATGTGTGCAACACGGTCTTTGTATTACAAAGATCCACCGCATATTACAATTTGCGCAATCTCCGTGGCTTCGCAGTTACATCGAAGTAAACACACAATTTCGAACGCTCGCTACCAACGACTTTGAGAAAAATTTGTACAAATTGATGAATAACGCAGTGTTTGGTAAAACTATGGAAAATGTGCTGAACCATGTAGACGTAAAACTCGTAACAAAGAAGGATGGAAGATATAGTGCGGAAGCACCAATCTGATCTCCCAACCAACTTTTTATAGTCGAATCGTCTTTTCTGAAAATTTTATTGCGATTGAATTGCGTAAACTCGAAGTGAAATTCAACAAACCGATCTACGTAGGAATGTGTCTATTAGACATATCTAAGACGTGTTTGTGTGAATTTCACCACGATTACATGGCACCTCTGTACCAAGAAAAATGTAAAATTATGTACACCNTCACAGACAGTCTCATTTATTTCATCGAATGCGAGAACGTGTACGATATCTTGAAACGTGACATCGCTCGATTCGACACGAGTGATTATCCGACTGATGACGTGTACAGTATGCCACGCGTAAACAAAAAGGTTCCAGGATTGATGGAGGATGAAAATAACGGAATGATAATGACTGAATTCGTCGGACTTAGAGCGAAAATGTATGAATTAAAGGTAGATAGAAAGAAAGACACGAAAAAGGCCAAAGGTGTAAAGAGTAGCATCGTAGCGTTAACATTAATGTTTGACGATTACAAACAATGTTTGAATGATGAAATCGAAAAGATTTGTTGACAGTCATGTATACGATCAAAGTTACACGAAGTATACACTGTGTCCGAATCACAACTTGCTCTAAGTCCGTACAACGATAATCGGTACATGGTACCCGATTCTACCGAAACGTTATCATGGGGATATTACAAAATACCACAAAAAAACCGTGTATAATATAGATTAGATGTATATTGTCATTTAATATGTGTAATAATTATGTACATATGTTGTATATAAATATAAATTCTGTATATAGTGTGTTTACAATACATTAGTTTTATCTATCCAAGAGTTGTATGACTTGTCTAATCCTAGCCACTTTACGTAAACCTTGTCACCTTTCTTCCGCAATACCATGCGCACCACTTTTCTTGCGCAACGCGATGCAGTTCGTATTCATAGAATTCTCTAGCAACAGATTGTCCGCGTGAATCCTCAAGCAGATACGTCACAGGATAGGCCGTTTGTATTTTATTGATTTTAAATACTTTGGTCGTCCTATTTGGCGTATATCCTTTATCGAATACTGTTTTAAATTTGCTCACACGGACCGTATCATCTACTTTAAATCGTGCTGGCCCTGCGATCTTGACATTGCTGTACACCGTGGTTAAAAGCTTCTCGGCGATTGCTGGGGTAACATNGATAGGTCGCATACCGATAGTTCGATGTTTTCTTGCGTTGTACTTCATAAGAAAACGCGGTAATATGTCGATCCATTTGTAAGTTCCTTTAAGTGTAAATTGTTCCCACATGTCGTTCTTCAACGTACGGTTGAATCGTTCTACAATTGAAGCCTTTATAACAGAATATGTGGAATAATGATTAATGTTATGCTTCGTCATCAGTGTTTGCACATCTAGATTGTAGAATTTCTTTTCACGGTCAGGTTGCAAATTGTTTGAACATCGTTTGTTATTCCGAAATATTCCTGCAAAACTTTTGGCGACATTATATCCACTCTTACTCTTAAGTGGTATGGCCCACGCGTATTTGCTCAGCACATCGATAACCGTAAGTATGTAGTGGTAGCCTCTGTTGAAGCGCGAATACGGACGCATCTCTACCACATCCGCTTGCCAGAGATCATCGTACCCGCGTACGATAACGCGTCTACGGGGAAAATTTCTTCTTGCCGGAGCATGCAATTCTTCTACGAGACGTTGTTTTTTGATTGTAGAACGATTTGTCGCCATAATTGTCTTACTATATGTTTACTCCGGCGTGTCAGTCGTGTTATTTTGGGTTGATAGATATTGAAGTGTACGCTGAATGTGTTTTATAGCGTCGCGCAACGCTTGCACATCCTGCTGCAATGCAATAATTTTTTTCTCACGTGTCTCTTGCCATTCATTCACACTCGTACCACACATATCTACATATCGTTTCTTGGCGGCGTCAGTGTCGGTATCAGGGTGCGCTACATGCAGTATCTTACGCGACCTTGCATCGTAACTGGAACCGACAAAACAGAGAACGGTATTACGCAGTATTGTTTCTCTCTCATAATAATACATAGACGCTCCATGTGTTCCGAGCGATATCCCAAATTTGTTGATTCGCATGATGACGCGCACACGACTGACTGACTCTAACGCCGACACGCTATTTAATTTATAATGAATCCCGCTTTGCGCAGTTCCTCGATGATCGACAGGATTTTGTTGTCATGAGCATTGTTGCCCGCCTGACGGGATGCGTCTAGCAATCGCAGACGGTTGACAAGTTCGTTGGGATCGTCTAGTGCGCGTACTTGATCTTACGATCGTTTAACGTCATATTACGCGGTATACCTTTCTCTTGCTTAGTACGCACACTGGATATTAAAGGTGCAATTATGTATCTGTATTTGTATCTCTTGTTACCCAGTATTGCACCGAGCTTGTTGCGATGCTTTCTATGAGCATGTGTTATTTCCGGGTGATACTCTATTGACCACAGTACGATTCGACACCGCTCGATTCGACACAGATTTATTCGACACCA
>NW_018021182.1:8669-19237 GCF_002006095.1 Pseudomyrmex gracilis
CACCGTACAATTCGACACAGTACATTTTCCGATATCATGTACATTTCAGAAAAATATTTATTTGCATCACATATTATAGTACACATGTTGGCGGGGGAGGGGCGGAGCCGTCAATTTGGATGATACAAATGGACCACGATACATCGTCAATTTGGATGATACAAATGGACCACGTATTCACTGGGTGGCGTATGCAAAAAGAGGAAAGCATGTCATATATTTCGATAGTTTTGGCAATCTGCAACCACCAAAAGAGGTGGTTTGTTATCTAGAACATGCCGTAAACAAAATAGAATATAACCGTACATCTTATCAACGTTACAATCAAAGCAATTGTGGCTAATTGTGTTTATGGTTCTTTCAAACAATTGATAAGCTATATTTTGTTAAATAGTACGCTATCAGACTTTATTACGCATTTGACAACATGTCACTGACGTTCACACTTACCGGTAGAAGTAGCATCCTTGCAGTCAGTTACTTTCCCGCCATTGATTTAAGTGACGGTGATTACGAGCTTGGACTAACAGATTTTGAAACGTATCATACCATACCGAACGGAAATTCTTTGAACAATAAGTTTTATTACAATACGGATGACAAGCAGATTATAATTCCTGAAAGATCATACAAATTGCGGGATATTAACAATTATCTGCAACATGCAATAATGCAACGTAATGCAAAAAGTGAAAATAAGGATGAGAACATCCTTCCATTAATATTACGCGCAAACACCAACACAATGAAAAGTGAAATAAACAGTGCCTATCAAATAAATTTTACCAAACCCGACACCATTGGATTGTTGTTAGGTTTTTCATTAACTCGTATTTTAGAGCCACGACAGTAGTATGTATCAGACGTGCTGATTAATATTATCAACGTAAACATTATTTGCATAGAAGGCAACGTGATCGCGGGTGCATACAGCAACAACCGGTGTGTGCATACAATACATGAGTTCTCACCGAACGTGCCTATTAGATATAAGATCGCAGAAACACCGGCACAGATCATTTATCTTCCGATCATCGTGCAGAGCATTACGGATCTACCGATACGCATTGTGAATCAGAACGGACAATTGCTTAATTTTCGAGAAGAAATAACCGTCAGATTACACGTGCGACGTCGGCGACTGTAATACACGGCATGCTCGTGCTGAACGAGGTGGATCAAACGACGCAAGATACGAGGTTTTCATTACAAACATCTGCTACGACGTTCACTAATCGGAAGAAGCTTAGTTCGATAAACGTTAAATTTTTGCAATTGTTGGGATTTATTATACGAAAAGTTTGAAAATATGTGCGACATTTTAAATGTTGGGGGCGAGCCGATCTTTGACAATTGCATCGTCAAGAGTGAAACTCACACGTACAATCCGTATGTGAACACGACATTTGAACACAGTGATGAGATACGCATACCTATACAACAGCAGGACTTGTACACTTTACCGTGTCAAAGTTTTCTTTACGTCAAAGGAAAAATAACGTTAATGACAAAAGACGAAAAAGAAGTATATCTGGGTAATAATTGTGTAGCTTTTATGTTTGATGAGATTTGCTACGAATTCAATGATATGGAGATTGATTGTAATAGAAACGTTGGAATAACTAGCACGATCAAAAACTATATATCGTTAACACATGATAAAAGTATGGCCATAAAGAATGCTGTTTGGGATATTAAACAACATGTGGACGTAGATATTTACTTTAGTTTCTGCGTATCTCTCATGTTATTAGGATTTTGTAAGGACTACAAGCGTACGGTTATCAATGCACGTCATGAACTAATTTTAATACGATCGCGCAACGACAAAAACTGCATAACAGCAGTTTCTCAGGTAGATCGTGAGGAATTGGACGGCAAAATTGAATTATTCAAAGTACAATGGCGAATGCCACATATAGTGTTGAACGATGTTACGAAGTTCTCGCTACTACAAACTCTGGAAAGCGGGCGGTGTTTGACCATGAGTTTCCGCTCGTGAGGTTTCTACGAGTTTCCATTATTACAAAGCACTAAACATTCATGAGCCGTAAAAACGGCGACACAAGAAAAACCGAGTTACGTCATATCTGCGCTACAGACTACTGGAAGAAACGATATGTCAGCAGAGTTCACGCGATTCGATCACTGTCAGGTGACCAACATAAAACTTTATTTCAACTCTGAAATTTATCCTTATGATGACTTGCATTTAGATTTTTATAAAACAAAATATACCGTTCTGTACAATATGTACACACATTTCCGTAAAACTTACTACGGATGTGGTGTTCAATCAATCGCTCGTGAAATAATCAAATAAATCAAAAGACCGATACGAGCAGTAAAATACAGGTTGGTCGTGTATAAAAAGTTGTCTTTATTCAATAAATAGACGTTTCGGTCACACAAGTTTGGACCTTCTTCAGTATGAAAAAGTTAAAGTGATTCATGGATATCCAGTTTTTCAATGAAATTGCGCTGGTAATTCCAAAATAGACGGTGATAAAATGAAAGTAAGAATTAATCTTGAAATCCGTAGAACGCTTCATTGCAGCCAGCGTGAAAAAATCAATCATTCGCTCGTGAAATAATCAAATAAATCAAAAGGCCGATACGAGCAGTAAAATACAGGTTGGTCGTGTGACCGAAATGTCTATTTATTGAATAAAGACAACTTTTTATACACGACCAACCTGTATTTTACTGCTCGTATCGGCCTTTTGATTTATTTGAATGTGGTGTTGTTGTACCGTTTCTCACAATTTACAACTTTCTTCAATGTGGTCGTTTAGTGGTCATTGATTGCTCACGTCAAAACGAGGCTGTCAAAAGTGCAACCGTCAATGTGCGTATTGAATTTGATTGCAAAGAAAATATACCGGCAAATACTACGGCCTATTGGGACTTCCGTTTCCGGCAGCGAGTTAGTAAGAGGTGATTGAGAGTGTAAGGATAGATTTGATAGTTGTGTGATAATAACAGCCAGTAGTGAGTGAGTGTGTTGTGTGTGGGTGAGTAAAGAGTAGAGAGGGATGAGTGAACGTTTAGGTGGAGGCAAGGGTGGCCAAGGGAGTGTGGAAAGGAGGGTAAAAGGGTAACGAGGGGCTCGGAGGTTAAGTTGAGAAAGGGAAAAAGCGGACCGCGGGCATAGGGTTCATGTAGAAAGTGCAGAAGGAGTAAAAGGTGTAGGTCCCTAGTGAATTTCTAGGGAATTCGTTAAGGCGGTAAAAGTTTAAGCCTTAAGGCGGTGGAGAAGAGGAGGAATGGCAGAAGGAGGCGGTAAAGGGATGGAAAAGAAGGTTGGAGGGATAGAGGGGTGAAGAAGGGAGAGATTGAAAAGCGAGAGCACTGGCTCTTCATTGTTGGATATGTGGTTAGTGGCTAAGAACAGGAAGACGGTGAGGTCCCCGGGAGGAAAGGTTGATGGAGGGAAGAAAGGGGATACTGGAGGCAGTGGAGAAGAAGGGATTGGGGGAATATGGGAGGAACTAGAGAGGACTAGGAAGGAGATAGTGGTTTATATAGAAAAGGAAATGGAGAAGGAGCTGGAGGAGTGAAAGAGAAGGAAAGAATTATTGAGAATGGATGGGGAAAAAATGAAGGAAAGGATGAGGGAGCTCGAGAAAAGGATAGAGGAAAATGAAGGAAGGGAGGAAAAGGAAAAGATGAAGGAAGAAAGAAAGGAGATGGAAGTGGGGAACAAGTGGGAAGGAAGATTGAGGTCGTTGGAGGAAAGCATGGAGAAGAAGGAGAAGGAAGAGAAAAGGAGGAGGAACGTAATAATAAAGGGAGTTCCAAGGGAAAAAGGTGACTAAAGGTGGGGAGTCGAGAAGCTCCTGAAGGAGATAAGAGCAGAGGTGAGGATAAATGAAATGAGAATGATAAACACAGGGAAAAAAGAGAGGTAAAATGGTATGGGTAAGATTGGAAAAGGAAAAGGACAAGAGAATAGTGTGGGATAAAAAGAGGAGATTGAAAGGGAGAAAAGTTTGGATAGAAGAAGATCTATCGTAGAAGGAGAGGGAGGTGAGAAGAAGATTAAAGGTAATTGCAGCGGGAGAGAGGAGGAAGGGGAAGACGGCCTGGGTAGTGGATGATAGGATAAAGATAGAAGGGGTTTGGTGGAGGTGGGACAAGGAAAATGAGGCCTTGGTAAAGGTTGGGAAGGGAGTGAGCAAGAGGAGCAGGAGAAAGGCTTGGGGGAAGGATCGGGTGGGGAGAGGGGAAGATACGGGTAGGGAAGTTAAGAGAGATTAAAGGCAATAAAGAAGAAAAGAAAGGAAAGGATAAAAATGTTGTTGGGAGTGAGGAGCGGGCTGGAGTCAAGGGAAGAAAAGGGTTGGGAAAGTAGGGAAGGGATAATGGTAAGAAGAGTGAGTATAGGGGAGGAGTGGTGGAGGATTGTGGGTGTGTACATAAACGGAAGGATTGAGGGAAAATTGGAGGAGATGAGAAAGTGGATGGAGGGAAAGAAGGAAAAAGTAAGGACAATAATGGGAGGGGATTTTAACGCAAGGACAGGGGAGAAAGGTGAAAAAATGAGAGGGGAAGGAAAAAAGGAGGAGGGGAGGAGAAAATCAAAGGATAAAGTAGTGAATTTAGAGGGAAGGTTATTAATAGAGAGGATTGATAATTGGGGTGGGTAATATGGAACGGGGACATAAAAGGAGACGAGGAGGGGGAATGGACTTATACAGGGGGAAGAGAAGAGTCAGTGATTGACCATGTAATAAGGGAAGTGGGAACAAAGGAAAGGGTTGAGAAGATAGAGAGAGGGGATTAGGGATTAGGTAGATTCGGATCAGCATCCGGTGGGGATTTGGATCAAAGGTAGAAAAAGGGTGGGGAATGGAAAGAGGGAGGGAGAGGGAAAGAAAGGTAGAATAAAAAAGATAATCTGAACGGAAAAAAGAAAAAGGAAGTGGGTAAAGGAAATGCAGAAGGAGTTAAGGGATAAAGAAAAGGAGATGGAGGAGGAATGGGAGGATATAAAAAAAAGAATAAAAAGAGTGTTGGCGGGAGGGGAGGTGGATATGGTAAGGAAGGTTGGGGGAAGGGGGTGGTGGGATGAAGATTGTAAGAAGGAAAAGAAGAGAATAAGGAGGGAATTGAGAAAGTGGCGAGAGGGGAGGAGGTGTAAGGAAGGATATAAAGAAAAGAAAAGAGGATATAGGGTAATATGTGATAGAAAAACGGAAGAAGAGAATAGAGTATGGGAAGAGGTGGTTAAAAAAGCGAAAACGGTGGGGCAGGTGTGGGAAGTGGTAAATAGGGAAAGAAGGAAAAGGAGTGGAGAAGGAGGGGGATAGAGTTAGAGGAATGGGAAAGATACTGTAAGGGGCAGTTGGGGGGGGGATGGATTGGAAAGTGGTAAGAGGTAAAAGGGGAATAAATGAGGAGGGAGAGGAGAGTTTAAGAAGGGAGGAAGTAGTAAAGGCAATTGAAAAGTTAAAGGAAGGGAAGGCAGCAGAGGGGATGATATACCAGCAGAGGTGTGGAAGTTTGTAGGGAAAAATATGCAGGACTGGGTGTGGAATGTGTGTCAGAGGATTTGGGTAGGTGAGGGGTATATTGATGAATGGAGCAAGGGGATAGTGGTACTGGTGCTAAAGAAAGAAGAGAGTAATAAGGTGGAGGATTACAGGGGGGTGACACTAGCGGGGACGCTTTATAAGGTATATGCGGAAGTTAGGTTAGGTTAGGTTGTGACCGGGGTTAGCCTTATGTTTGATCGGGTACTTACGGTAAAATTCTCCTACACGGTCGCCAGTTATTTTTTCTCCAAGTAACAAGGTTTATCCTTTACTTTAGGTCTAGCATCGATGTCTCCACGGAACACCGGGATAACAGGATTTACAGGCGGCAGGATGTATTTACGACACTCAACCAGATAAGTTTTATTTTTGATTTTGTCTTTATTTACCACTATGTCTTAATGTCTACATCACTATATAACGCTACGCAACCTGCTTCCACACGTATATTACTCACATAAAACGCAATAACTAAAAATGAGCCTTATAAAGCTATTTTCATTGCACTCGACTACAAACACGTCCGCTTGGAATGCTAGCTTGCTTACGACTGACTACAAGGCGCCGCACGCCTTCTTCTTTGCGCACGCATTTACTACGCCGGCGCAAAGTAGTTCCCTCTCAACCCTTAGTATTTCCGCGAGGGTTCGCCCTTAAAAGGAGATTTTTTGTGTGTGTAGTAAGTGTTTGTTGTATAAATGAGCCCTTAACATGTAACTTTGTGTAAGTGTGGTATGAAGTGAATATGATTCTTAAGAAGGTTTATCTGTATGTGTGGCATGTATGTGTGACTGTTGTGTGATTGGTGTGTGTAATTTTCCTTAAGGCGCATGTTTATGTTTAAGTGTGGTATGAAGTGAATGTGTTTCTTAAGGATGTTTATTTGTGTGTATAACATATATGTGTGGCTGTTGTGTGATTGGTATGGGTAATTTTCCTTAAGACGCATGTTTATGTTTACACTTGTTAGGTGTGTGTAGGTGTTACTTTACGAGCATGTATGTACTCTGTGTGTGTTGCTGGTATGAATGGTGTGTGTATGAGTGCTTATTAATTGTTTTAGAGTTAATATGTGTTTGTGTACTTGAGAATTATATGTGCCTCTTAAGGAGATTTGATTGTATATTTGTGGAGTGTCTGTGTGAGTGAATGTCTTGTGTTAGTTTTTTCTCTTTAATTGTTTTGTTTTAGTGTGGTATAGAGTTAGGGTTGTTCTTAAGAGGTGATACTGTCTGTGTGCATTGCTTATGTATGTGTGTGCATGATGGTATGTGTTTTGGTCCTTAACCTACGTGTCGTGTCTGAAAGCTGTGTGTGTACATAACTTGTTAATCTCCCCTTGCAAAACACAAAATAAACGCTTAACAATAAAAACTAAAACTTTTCTTTTTGTTACATGAGTAGGGTTCCTTACAAACTACTTGCGCAAACAAAACCTTAAATAACCATAACAACCGCGTTGATCCAATTGTTTTTATTTCGCGACTTTTGTTTCTTATACGACGCTTTTTTCCCTCTCAGCCTTCTCGTCCTCCTCGGACTCCGACTCCGAGGATAAAAACTCCGGCGAGTCCGGTTCTACTTTTTGGCTCTGCACCATCTTGTCCTCGTCGGTCCTTCCTGGGGTGTCGGGTTAGGTTAGGTTAGGTTGTGACCGGCCCGATTCTTTACTCGACGCGCGGAGATCACGGTCGCCACTTATTTTTTATGGAATAAAATAAGAAACCTGGTCTGTTGCTGCTTCCCGCTAGCTTGACTCACCGTACGACGCCACAGGATATCCTTTGTCCACCTAACTTCCGGGTGGTGTAAACAACTTTACACAGAGTTTCTTTTTCACAGATCTTTATAGTTTTTATTTACACGTACAGCGATAATAGTTTTCCCGTACACTCAACTTTATACGTAGAACGCACGTCTCTCATACGTAAATGGACTCGTTTTTCTAAACGCTTTCCGCTTATTTAACGCTCGAACTTTACTAACTGAGCAGGTCTCGTTGTAGTAACGCTATCCCTCGAGCGCTCGATCCTGACTGACTTATCTACGAGTACTACTGGTGGTACCGATGCTACTTGTCCAAGCATCCCAGTGCGACTGCCACTGCGGCGCGACTGGCTCTCCCGAGACGCCGCGTCATCCCTTCTCTTCGCTCGCGCATGCGCACTATAAAAAATGGAATTTTCCAAATGTTGTAAATTTTGATTGCAATCGTTTACTTATCCGTAAATAAACACTTTTGCTTATTTTTATCAACAATTAGACTTTTTTACCGAAATGTGCCCAAAATTTAAATGTTGTTAATATTGACCAAAATCGTCACGTTTATCCTAGAAAATTCCATTTTTGGAGTTAGCTACAACAATTAGACCTTTCTCGATGTAAGCGAACAACACCCCAATTGTTGCCTAAATTTAACCTGGCGCTTCTCTTAGCACGTACTTGCGCACTGCCGCAGTTTCGTTAACAATTATATTTTCGACGCAAGGTTAGGACCTGGTTTGACTACCCAAGGTAATTAGTTAACCCCTCAATTGTGGACCAAACCTGGCATAGCGCTTTTTTACTTGAAAATCATTCCATGCACGGATTATTTTTAAACAATTAAAATTTTGATCAATGTTTGTGATTTTTGCTGAACTTTTACAATGACTAAAACTCTCTTCGCCTGCCAAGTTTCGTCAACAATTAATTTTTTGGTTACCTAATGCTCTGAGCTCGGAGCCGGTTATTCTGGCCAAAAACCCAATTGTGTGCGAAACTCACACAATCACACAGTCTGCACCCGGTCTGTGTGTACGCAAAACGTCCGCAACAATTACGCATGTTTGCCCTACAATTCTGCTCGAAACCTTTCAAGACGCTTAGACAACCCGAGTCCGCCACGTACGCCGAAAACTGACAACCCCAATTGTTGCCAAAACTTTGCCAATCGTCACAGTAACACAAATCCAGCTTATTGGTCAAATATGGCCAACAATTCAAATCAACCAAACTTTTTCTAACTTTTGTTCTTTTTGTTTCAGGTGACTGTTTCCGGATCGCTAGGATGACGTGGACCCGTCCAGACCATGTGAGACAACTTGTCGCAGGTAAGTACTCTTCCTTACCCTTTTCTATTAATTGTTTACGTTATTTTCAGGTTTTGAGTTGTCTCAGAGGGACTACCCAGTTGTTGCAGTACTTGGAAACTTTTGCCTCCAACTTAATCCGAGTTGGTCGATTTTTCAATTGTTGCTCACATTTTCCCCAAATATTCTAAACTTGCAAACAACTCGATTCGCCAAGTTTCGCCAACAATTAAAACTGTCAACTTTTTCTAGGTCTAAAACGTGAAACGTCAGTCTGGCGAGTAACCCCTAATCAACTGGGATTACCCTAAACTAAAAACAAAACAGAACTCTATACTTTTGATTTCAACTAGTACGTGTTCTACACACCCCGAGCGTTTAAACGACACATAAACAAAAACAAAACTATCTGGCTACTTACAGTAACCACGCAAAGAACGCTTGCTCTAAAAACAAAATAAAATTTATATGTTTCTGGCTGATTGTCATTTCTATTGTCACTCTTAAACAAGTGACCCTTTTCAGCCCACGGACTTAGACCTTGTTTTTGTGAAGGTTTCACGGTCCTGCTCCCGTAGACTGCACGGAGATTCCACCGTAGTTGCCTGCGGTCTCAAGGTTAGGTACTGGCGGAGAGGTTGAGGGAGGAGGTGAAGGGGAAGAAATTGATGCCGGAGAATCTGACGGGTTTCAGGAAGGAGAGGGGGGTTATGGATAATATATACGTGGTGAATTACTTGGTGGGCAGGAATTTGAGTAGGAAGGGAGGAAGTTTAATAGCATTGTTTCTAGATCTGAGGGCGGCATTCGACACGGTGGACAGAAAGTTATTGTTAAGCTCGATGAGGGAAAGAGGAGTAAGGGAGGGATTATTGAGAAGGTGTGGAAAAGTATATAGGGAGACGAGAAATAAGGTGAGAGCAAGAGGGGAGTTGGGGAACGAATTTTGGACGAGTAGGGGAATGAGGCAAGGGTGTCCGCTGAGCCCGTACCTATTTAACTTGTTGACGGCGGATATAGAGAATTGTCTGGTTAGGAATAATTGAGGGGGGGGGGTAAAGGTAGTGAATAAGAGAATATATGTTTTGGCTTATGCGAATGACGTGGTGTTGCTAGCGGAGGAAGAAGAAAAAATGAGGGAAATGATGAGAGGGAAAAATATCTGATGAGGAAGGGTTTAGAGGTAAACGTTAAGAAGTCGAAAGTAATGAGGTTTAGGAAAGAGGGGAAGGGAGAAAAAGTTGAAATAGTGGTGGAAGGGTGAGAGACTGGAGGAGGTGAGAGAGTTTAAATACTTGGGATACGTGTTCCAGAAGAATGGGGGAAAGGAAGCGCAAATAAAAGAAAGAGTGAGGAAAGGGGCAGCGATAATGGGTCAGGTGTAAGGAATTGGGAAGAAAAGGGTCAGTAGGGATTAATGTAGGAAGTTGTGGTTGGTCGCTCTGGTCTGGTCAGTGGTAGGGTATGGGGTAGAAATCCGGGGATGGAGAGAGTGGGAAGGGGTGGAGAGGTTGCAGAACAGATATTTGAGATGGTTATTGGGGGTAGAGTGGAAAACTCCGGGATATATGGTGAGCGAAGAAATGTAAAGGGATTTGTTGAAGGGAAGGGCGGAGCAACGGGCCTAGAGGTTTGAGGAGAGATTGGAAAGAGGGGAGGGTAGTGTTGGATGTCGAGGTGGTTGGGTGATAAAAGATTAAGTTCTACTCTTGAACTTGCTGAATTTATCCTTTATTGCTTCTGATCTTTACAATGTTCCTTACACGGCTATGCTTTACTGCGGTAAACTCTCTGGCTTGCGGAGCCACACAGTGAGCTAGCAATCCTAACACGGTCTCCCCTTCTGCTTCATCCACGCGATCGATTTATAGTAATCGATCGCGCTGATTCAGCAGGCCCACCGGTCCTAGCAACGGCCGTGCTAGTTACCGGTGCCGGTGTCGACACATGCTGCGTTTGC
>NW_018021182.1:20562-24264 GCF_002006095.1 Pseudomyrmex gracilis
GTCCTGGAGGCCTTTTATTATTAGTTCAACGGGTACCATCTCTAATTGCGCAAACTTTGCTTGTACGTCCGTGACGTAACCCATGATACTTTCCACGTTAAACTCGAGTTCTGTAATCATGCTGCCTTACTCCATAAGATATTCGCTAAGTTCGGCTTACTGCGCGTAACTGTCTACCTTTTGTGTTATTTTAACCATCGCGTTTTTTACCTTGTTTTCATTTCTCTCTACGACCTCTTCAATGTTTTCTACGTGAGCGATAGTCGCGTTTATCACTTGCAGCTGATTTTTAACCACGTGCTGTAAAACAGCCTGTTTCTTGTTTATTAACTCTACTTGTTCCGAAACTCGCTTCTTGTCTTCGGCATCCATTGTACCGAACAGAATTTTCGCGACGGAACCTACTGCGTTAACCAGCCCCCTTCGACGACGTTTTTGTGTTCCCACTATAGTTTTAACGCGTTTTACAATTTTTTCCACTTTTTGCAATCTTTGTTGTAACTCCGCGGCAAACCTCTCGCACAGTTCTCTGTTCCTGTGCGTTATCGCCGCGTTTTCGCACGCCTTAGCTGTATAGTCTAACATACGTTCCGTTCGTTCCGTTCTTGTGTATACCGTTGATACGTCTAACCTTACAACTAGGTTCCACTTTTTGCTAGCGTGGAGCATTGTTCCGTATTTTTTGTAGTACAAGCCGGGATTGTGTTGAAACTTTCGTACGTGGTATCCTTGGTCCCCGGCTTCACTCTACGCGACGCAAAAAGTAAGTACTGTTACTACTTTTACTAACATTTTCCTGCAAGCAAAATGTTTTATACAATACGCCTTACATTTTACTTTTATCGCGAACGGTGTCGCCTAACAGGTGGAACCGCGAGCGTCGGTCGTACTCCGAGTTCGTTACTTTGTCACCTAAGCTCTTTTCTTATCGCTTATTTTAATTCTAGGACTTACATTTGAGACGCCCTGCTGTCTTTTGCACCTCGGACCATGGCTCTTCACGACAACGAGCACCAGTATCGCGTTTGTTATCGACCAGATCACCTCTTTAGTGTGTGGTCCTTTTTGTTACAACCAGTGTAAGTGTGTGTGTTCGCGACCTCCGCCGCCTGCCTCCCCCGACCAGGAGGTCGACCAGGACGATTCGGACGGCAACGTCATCTGTCTGGGGCCCCCGTCGCCCGTCGTCCACCCTCTCATTGTACTCTCAGACGATGAGTGAGGCAACCCGGTGAGTTCTTTTAACTTTTAATTTTCTATAAAGGCTTTCAGCCTATTCACGTGCACATTCTGCGTGCGCCGTCCTGCTTTTACTGCATACGTCACGTCTGACGTTTTTGCCATTATTACGTAAGGTCCTATCTACTTTGATTCCAGCTTCTTGGATCTGCCTCTTCTTAGTGTCTCGTCATAAAGTAGGACTTTTTCTTCTACGCTAAACGCTGCTTGCTTTGTCTTTTTATCGTAGTAACGCTTCGTTTTTTCTTTTTCTTTCTTGAGCTTTTCCCGCGCTACTCGATTTGTCGCTCGCAATCTTTCTTTTAATTCCTGCGCGTAGTTTTCCAAATTATATTGTGTAGACGGTGGTTTCGTTAAAGCGGTCGGCGATTCCGCGCACCTCCCGTATACTAACTCAAAAAGCGTAAACCCTGTTGCCGTGTGTAGTGTCGTATTGTACGCGAACATTGCGTACGGCACCCACTCGTCCCAGTCCGTCTGGTCCTCGTTTACGTAGTGACGTATATATTCGGCTAACGTTCTATGCAATCGCTCTAATGCTCCGTTACTTTTCGGATGATACGCCGTCGTTTGTATTTTATTTATTTGCAGTACCTTGCAAACATTTGTAAATAGTTCGCTTACAAAATTCGTTCCTCGATCTGTTAAAATCGTTTCCGGAATCCCGTGCTCACACACAATTTTTGTCGCGAACTCCTTTGCTACCGTAACGGCTTCTTGATTCGGAACGGGTATTGCCTTACTAAACTTCGTGAGACTGTCTTGAAACGTCAGCAGATAATTATTTCCGCTATTTGTCACCGGTAACGGTCCGACAATATCAAGCGCGCATTTTTCGAAAGGCTTTTTTGGCGTATCCGTAATTACTAGCGGTACTTTTATTTTCCGCGACAACTTATTCTTCTAGCAGGACTCGCATTTCGAAATATAATTCTCCACATTGCTTGTCAGCTTAGGCCAGTCGTACTTCATTCTTACTCTTTTTATTGTACGTGCTATTCTTTGGTGTGCGCCCACCGGTGAATCATGATACTCGTATAGTATCTGTCTCTTTTCCTCTTCGGTTAGCTTTTGCCTCTCGCTCTTCTCTTCTTCTGTTTTCTCGCTCTCCTTCGCTTCGCACGTGCATGCTTCCGCGGGAGCTCTGCTCAGCGCGTCCGNGTTGGTATTCGTCTTCCCTTTTTTATGCATGATCTCGTAGTCATACTCTTCCAATTTTAACCGTCATCGCACGAACCGCGATCCTGGGTCCTTTACGTTAAATAGCCACACCAGTGCTTTATGATCGGTGATAATCTTGAACCTCGTTCCGTATAAGTAAGGCCTGAAATGCTTTACTGCCCACACAATCGCGAGTAACTCTTTTTCTGTCGTGCTNTAGTTTCGCTCGGCTTTATTCAATACTCGGCTCGCGTATGCCACCGGCCGATCCTGACCTACCGCACCTTGCGACAGCACCGCGCCGACCGCGTAACCCGACGCGTCGGTTGTCACGATAAACTCCTTGTCGAAGTCCGGATACGCGAGCAATGGGGCACTAATTAACATTTCTTTCAAACTTTCGAACGCTTGCTGTTGCTCGTGCCCCCACATGAACGCTTCTTCTTTCTGCAACAATCGTGTTAACGGCTTTGTTATTTTTGAGAATTGGTCGATAAACTTTCTGTAGTATCCTTCCAGACCAATGAACGCCTGTATATCTTTCGCTTTTTTCGGAACTGGAAATCCCTTGACCGCTTTATCTTTGACGGATCCGGCGATATACCCTTTTCAGTGATCACGTGCCCTAAATACGTGACCTCCTTGCAAAAAAACTCGCATTTATCCGGCTGCAACTTTAAATTGTACTTTTGCAACCTGTCGAATACCTCTCATAGCCGCTTGCTGTGCTCTTGCAAGCTTGCACCGTGTATCACGATGTCGTCGAGATACACGAAACACTTGATACCCTGTAGTCCCATCAAGACCGAGTTCATTAACCTTTGAAACGTCGCCGGCGCATGTTTCAACCCAAAAGGCATTCTGTTATACTCGTAGTGACCATACGGCGTTGAAAACGCTGTCTTTCCATTGTCTTCCTCGTCCATTGGTATCTGATGATACCCGGACGCCAGATTTAACGTTGAGAAATACTTCGCATTTCCAAGTTGATCTAAAATTTCTGCAATATTTGGCAGTGGAACAGAATCGCCTATTGTTGCCTCGTTTAGTCGACGAAAATCTACGACTATTCTTAGTTTTCTCACGCCGGATGCATCCATCTTTTTCGGAACCACTAATAAAGGTGCGTTCCACTGACTTTCACTATTGCGTATTATTCCGCTTTTTAACATTTCTCCGATTTGTTGGGGTGATACTCTATTGATATCACAGTACGATTCGACACCGCTCGATTCGACACAGATTTATTCGACACCAAATTATTCGACACCGTACGATTCGACACCAGATTATTCGACACCG
>NW_018021182.1:24791-32498 GCF_002006095.1 Pseudomyrmex gracilis
CGGTGTCGAATCGTACTGTGGTCAAACGGAACACGCCCGATTTGTTGTTCTACCTCTTCCTTATGCTTCTGCGGCAACCTATATGGCTTAACGCTTATTGGAGTGGTGTCAACTCTCACAGGTATCTTATGCTTCACCGCGCTTGTTTTAGATAACGGCTCCCCTGCAAGATGGAATATATCCTGATACTCCTCGCATATCTCGTGCAATGTTTCTTTCTCTTCTTTATTTAAATGCTTCACTCGCAGCGCCTCTTTTACTCTCTCGCGGCGTGTTGACCCCTCCGTTTTTACGCTTACGTTTGCTACTTNGCTACTTGTTTCACTTTCTTCTTCTAGCGCTTCCAATTTTACACGCGGTGTGCCTATTGTTACCGCTTTTTCCGTAGTATTTACTACACTCACGGGGCAAAAATTTCCTTTTGGTTGTACCAAACAGCTTCCTATGAAAACTCCTGGCTGTGTTTCTTCCCTTTGTACTATTCCGATCTGATTACTATCGGTAATAGCTTGCACGATTGTTTCGCTACGAGGTTGCAATTTTACATTTTTGTATGGGCGCAATTGCAACATATTCTTTCCCAGCGCGAGTTTTCCCGCTTTGTAATCCGGCTTGGCATTGTGCTTTTTCATAAAGTCATTTCCCAAAATGCCCTGATAGCTAACCGGGACATCATCTCTCACAACATAAACTGGATGCTTAACATTTTTGTCTTTTAGCCGTATAGTTGCTGTGATTTTCCCTATTACGCTTGCTTGATGCCCTGTTACGCCTGTTAATTTCATGCTCGTCTTATCGGCTGGCGTTTTCTCTTTTAAATATTTCTTTGTAATTATGACACTGTGGCTCCAGTGTCATAAAGCAATTCTACTTCACCTTTCTTTGCTTCTTTCATCGGTACAGTGACTAAGTCCAAAACTGCTTGCACAGCATTTAGCTCGGCTACCTGTAGCTCTGCTACTGACACGGTTTTCTTCGTTTCTTTTCCGTTGTCCTCTTCGTCACTCGATGACTCGCTATTGTCACTTTGGCTTTTTTTTCTTGTCTTTTGCCGCACATATGGCTTTTACAGCTCCTTTTTTATTTTTCCTGCCTTTCAGTGACCAGCAATTTTCTTTAATATGCCCTGTTTTCTTGCAATAATTATACTGCCTATCCACAACGTTTACTTTACCACTGCTTGGTTTTGGTAATGCTGTTCTGCTAGACCAACACTCTCTTCCGTAATGTCCGATCTTTCCGCATTTGTAGCACGCATTGTTCTCATAATTTTTTCCCATCTTTTGCTTCACTGCAAAATTTCCACCGTGGCTACTTTGTGGCATCGCCACTTTTTCTTCAGAGCTTGCTGCGTTTATAGCCTCTTGCAACGTTCCATAGTTTCGTGATCTTATTATCAATCTGACATCACTCCTTAAACCTATTTGAAACTGTTGCAGCGCTTGCTCTTTAATAGTATTCATAATAGTACGTTTCGCTTCTATGGTGTGCCCTTTGCCTTCCACCATAGATTCGTACAACTCCATGGCCGTCTGATTTACTCTTTCACCATATACCTGTGCGTTTTCACTACTCTTCTGTCGCAATGTGTTAAACTCTATTTGTAACTGTGTAGTGCTTCGCTTTGCAGAATATGTAGCTTCTATTTCTGCCTTTAAGTGTCCAAAATCACGAATGTCCTTTGTTTCAAAATCTATTAACGCTTGCCCTTTCAGCTTGGTTTGCAATACTGCTTGCAAAAGAGCGGGTTTCTCTGCAGGGTTGACCATTCCCTCTGCGTACTCGCACGCATTTAAAAATTCTCGAACTTGATCGGGTGTTTTCCCAGTGAACGTCGGTATCATTCCGACCACGTCTTTTATTTTAGGCTTCCATTGTATAACACGGCACGATTTCTTACGTCGTCAGCTTTTTGTCCATACGTTACGTCTAGCTGTTGGCTCGGACGTCTGTACACGTGTCGCGTCATCGACACGCCCGTCCCGCGCCCGTGCGTCTCGCGGAGTTCCGTCTCCCGTCGGTCCATCGCGTCTATCCGCGAACTTATTATTTCTAGCGACCGCACTACCTGCTGTAGCATTGCGTCAGTGGGGTTGTAATCTTGCCCACTTGTTCCCGCCGCCCCGCGCCCCGCGATGCCGCCCGCAGTCAACTCGTTTCACATTCGTGAAATGTCGCGTTCCACTTCTTCGCGAGCCCGGCTTATATTTTGTTCGTCAATTTCTTGTTCCATACTTTCGTTATTCATTTCAGCCCGCTGTCTTGTGTAAAACAACTCGCTCTCGTATGAAATTAAAGAAGACCTTTGAGTACCACTGCCCGGGGTTCCACTGTTTTCAACTCTACCGCGATTTATTTCACTTTGTAAATGACCGGCTATATTACCGTCTAGATCAAACGAAAATTCTCTTTCTACAATTACATTCGGACTCAAATTCCTATCTTGCCTATTTATTTCCGCGTCTTGATAAAGCGCCGCCGGTGCGGTTCTCGGTTCCCGTACCGGTAACAGACTTCGTAGCGACCGCGCTACCCGCTCGGATTCTACGCCGCGTTGTTGCAAACGCCAGTTACCAAACATATGTTTTCGCTCGCTTTTACAAAATTTATTCGACTTACAGTAGTTGACCTAATTCCGCTTACGAGAGTCGTATCTGCGTGGTGTTGCTGACTCAGTTTTCCTCGCGCCGCCGCTGCCGCTGCTTCGCCGCCGCCGCTGGTCCGTTGCCTCGCCGCTTCTCCGCTACCGCTGCTTCGCCGCTTCCGCTGCCTCGCTTGCGTTGACTGCTTTGTCACTTTGCTGCTTTTTCGGCTGTCCTTAGCCGGTTCCTCGGTGCCCTTCCTGGCCCTTCCGTCACAGCTGCTTGTCTGCTTGCCGCTTACTGCTTCCGGAATTTCCCGGCGGTAGATTTTGTTTTCCGTTCTGCTGCTGCAGTCCGGAATTCTTATCTCCGCCTTGTGTCACTGCCCGTCGCTTGGCTTGCGTTAGGTCAGTGTTGCCGTGTAACTCGAGACTGTGAGTTCGCGGTGTCTTTCCTTTTCTTTCGAACTCGTAGTTTCAAGATACTTTTTTAATGACTGCTTTTTTTTGTTACAGGAACAGTATTCCAGAACGGGGTGTTTATATACTTTTGTGCTTATGTATATATATTCTTTTTTTTTACTTTATAAAGTAAAAAAAAAGAATATATATACATAAGCACCCCCCTTCTTTTTCTAAAAAACTAAAACTTAACCGTTCTCGTTTTTCTTTTTTTTTTCTTTCTCACCCAGTGTCCTTGCCTTATTTTGATCCAACCGGAATCTCCTGCTGAGTCCCGTCCTTGACACACGGAATGAGAGATCCCACCGCTCCCACCAAAATTTGTTGGATGTCGAGGTGGTTGGGTGATAAAAGATTAAATTCTACTCTTAAACTTGCTGAATTTATCCTTTATTGCTCCTGATTTTTACAATGTTCCTTACACGGCTATGCTTCACTGCGGTAAACTCTCCGGCTTGCGGAGCCACATAGTGAGCTAGCAGTCCTAACACGGTCTCCCCTTCTGCTTCATCCACGCGATCGATTTATAGTAATCGATCGCGCTGATTCAGCAGGCCCACCGGTCCTAGCAACGGCCGTGCTAGTTACCGGTGCCGGTGTCGACACATGCTGCGTTTGCACTTCACACAACGCGGCGATGTGTCGCGCCCTGTGGCAACCAGCAGTTCTTCCTAAAACTGCTGCCTTCCTGCTACCTAACTAGGTCATTGAGCAATGACAGTGATGTCTTATCACATTGCTCAATGGCCTCATCTTAACTTATCTTTCAATACAAAAATTGGCGCACAACAGTAGCGAGATAGCAAAGCTGTGTCTAAAGGAAATCAGGGATAGAAAGGGGAGTGGGGAGAGAGTGTCTGAGTGGGAGAGGGATAGGATAAAGTACTATAAAAAGAGGGGAGTAAGGTTGGCGGGGTTGAAGGAAGGAGAGGAAACAGGGGAATAGAGAGCTCGGTTGCTGATAGAGGAGAGGAGGATGCACAGAGAGGAGAAGTGGAGGAGAATTGAGAGCTCGAGGAATAATAAGTGGTACGGGAGGATTAAGAAGAAAGGAGTGCCGGGGTATTTAAAAAATCGATGGGGGGAGAACAGGTGTCGGAAGGTGGCGAGATTTAAATTGGGAAACGAGATGAGGGAAGGAAGGTACTGAGAAGGGGAGAGTGAAAGAATGTGTAGGATGTGTGGATTGGTAGAGGAGAATTGGAGGCACGTGTGGGAGGATTGTGTGGCATGGGGTGCGGAAAGGAATTGAGAAGATATGATTGAGGTAGTCTTGGGGGAGGAGAGAGAGGGAGAAAGGTGGTTAAGGAGGCTGGAAGAATATAGGGGAAGAGAAAAGTTGAGAAGGCTGGGGGATGGGGAGAAGTGATTGGATAGGGAGGGGTTGGGGTTGAATGAGGAGAATGGAAATGGTTGTATGGAATAGTGTAACTGTGGAATTGTGTAAGTGCGAAGGAAGAATGTCAGGGAATCCATGGCTGTGTAGGTGATTAGTGTTGACTGCCGGAAGGGGGGGTCCAAATAGCGTAGAGTAAGGCTGCGAGTGTGTGTGTGTGTGTTATAACATAGATAAGTTAGTTGTAAGGTAATTTTAAGGATAGTGTAAGGATAGTATAAGATTTTTATTTGTATATGGTTTTTTTGGTAACCCTAAGGGGAATCGATAAAGGTATCTAATCGAATCTAATCTACTACGGCCTATTGTCTCATTTTGCACGATCGTGTGGTTGAATACAACCCAGTTACTTAACCTAACGTAGTGCGCAAAATTATTTAAATTGCAACATCAGTACTTCTCCGTTTCATAATCAGAAAAATCGTTTAAGAACCACAGTATGTTCCAATAAACAGCAGTCGTCTTGTATCGGTCACACAATTACATCATCATGGATGTGCCGACGTTTGTGGACTTACAAGGATTTGTCGGGAAAAGATTTATTGTCAATGAAGTGGCGGTATTGTAAAAAGGTAGTGTTCTCTCGCATTACATTTTTGAAAGCCCCTTTCCGTGGAATCTACTTGCAAGATCAGACAGGTCAGCAGCTTCTTGGCTGATGACNCATCATCACAGGCTGCGTTGGGAAAATGGAAATGTTGCATACTGCAGAGCGAAAAAGTTGATTACAACAGCTATTTGTGGCACTGCAGAAAATGATGACAACACATCTTTACTTGTCTATGTTAAAGGTCCTGAAAAATGTAACTGGCTAGCTGATATTCTCGATAGTGAAATATGACGTGGATTACTTATTAAAACATTGGATGCCGAATACGACGATATTGCTTTTTTAAATAAATTGAATGTATTGAAGTGTCTACGATGTGAAAAACATGTGAAACATTGCGCATTACAAAATGTATTTAAAATATTTACTTGGCGGTCTAAACGACAATAAAATGTTATATGCAACAACTTTAGTTGTACATTTACTACCCTGTTCTATAACATATTTATATAAATTAACGGTATTAATCGCGGTTTAACGTGGTTTCATAGTTGATCGTGACTCGTTTCTAATTAAACATAGTTCGTTTATGGTTAAACGTGGTTCGTTTATGGTTCAATTATGGTTAAACATGGTTTGTTTATGGTTGACCGTGGTTTGTTTATGATTCAATTATGGTTAACCATGGTTCGTTTATGGTTAAACATGGTTTGTTCATGGTTTGCTTATTGTTGAACGTGATTTGTTTCTGGTTCAATTATGGTTAAACATGGTTTGTTTGTGGTTTGTTTATAGTTGAACGTGGTTTGTTTATGATTCAATTATGATTAAACATGGTTTGTTTGTGGTTCGGTTATGATTGAACGTAGTTTGCTTATTATTGAACGTGATCTGTTTATGATTTGATTATGATTAAACATGGTTTGTTTATGGTTAAACATGATTCGTATTTTTTAGTGTTACACGATATGTCAGTTTTTGGCCATAGTGGTATAAACTTTCATATAGCTGCAATGAAGCAGATAAACCATTTTGTTATCGAGAAGAACACGTGTGCATTTGGGCATGTTTGGCACGATTATATACAACATGATCCGTTATGACAAACAGCGTCTTGATGCGACATGGTTGTACTTTTTAATTTTATGCGCACTTCGATATAAAATAATCGCAGAGCTGGCGACAACAAATAGACCATGTACAAACGAAGCAGTCTGATAGAAGTTCATCATCCTTCAGAACGCGAGAAAAGACACACAGATTCTAAATACATTTAAAGAATACGGTATAAAAAGATGAGCTGCTTGATGACTGCTACTCAGTTTTATCTAAAACATAAACATCGTACAAGAGTGCAACGAAATCGGCAAATCAGTGGCACCAGCGGCATGTATTCTAGCTAACACAATAGATACACTAGTAACGAAGCTTTGCCAACTACAGAGAACGATGGAGGAGGTTGTACGGAGAGAGGAAAAGGCTGAATTCGAGTGGAATGGCAGTCATCTTCCTCACAACTTGTAAGTACATCAATATTATTTTTTAACTCTTAACGAGCTGTTTTTCACTATAACTATCCTGTACGGCTAGCTAGTTTTTTTTTCAGAAATTACATTATATTTTTTTGTTTCAAAACTACAGCCAACAATGTCATAAGGGACATAACGCAAATACTCCAACTTGAGATACAACATGTGGAAAGGATTCAAGAGCAACTTGACACTGCACTTGGGGAGATTCACATGTTCAACAACACTCCTCCTCCATCTCCGGAACCACAACAGGTAAAAAGTACTCATTGTATTAGTCAAATAAAAAGTATACTATTGTGTATTGTATAATTAAATATATATGTGTCTTGTTACAGGGACGTTTTCGTTGCCAGGAGATACACACACACACACAAACACATATTTTTATTATTAGTTTTGTTCTGTTTAGTTTTTAGTTTAGTTTTTTGTACTTGTTTTATAGTTTTTATATTATATATCTTTTGTTTTTTTAAGTAGATTTTTATAAAGTTTTTTATATACTAAAAGACGAATAAATTCTCTGTTAAATTACAATTATGAGTTTTTTAATGTGCAATCTTTTGATCCCATCCGATTCTTGACTTTCCTGATAACAATATAAGAACAGATTCAAAGACACACTAACTATAATAAAACTAAATAAATACAAAAGTTTGTCAATTTATTCCATGGAAATATATGATGCATGTACATAATAGTTTTCATGATTAAACTGTAAATATAAAAAAGTGAATACTACGTTTTCGTTATTTCTCGCTAAAACAATTGCTATTACTTCGCGCTAAAAGAAAAAAATGCAATTTTGTACATTCTTGCTAGAACACTGCAACTCTGCAACTTTACGCGTCTATGCGTATATTGTTACATACCGCGGTACATGTCAAAAAACATAAGTGCAGCACTACATAGTTGCTGTAATTTATTCTGTAAAAATATATAATGCATGTAAATCATATATTTCATGAATAAAACTTCAAACATAAAAAGTGAATATTACGTCTTCGTTATTTCTCGCTAAAACAATTGCAAGTACTTTGCGCTAAAATAAAAACATTGCAATGTTGCAACACGCTTGCTAAAAATTGCAACTTTACGCGGGGCGGGTTCCGTTTGACCACAGTACGATTCGACACCGCTCGATTCGACACAGATTTATTCGACACCAAATTATTCGACACCGTACGAT
>NW_018021182.1:33053-36092 GCF_002006095.1 Pseudomyrmex gracilis
ATCGTACGGTGTCGAATAATTTGGTGTCGAATAAATCTGTGTCGAATCGAGCGGTGTCGAATCGTACTGTGGTCAATAGAGTATCACCCCTTTACGCGTATACTGTTACATATCGCGGCACATGTCGAAAGACATATGTGCACCAATACATAATTGCTGTTTTTTCATATATATATATATATATAACAACATATATTTCTTGGAGTCGCCATAATGTTGCGAAGTAACATTCAAAAAATGTTACTTCGCGCTAAAATTAAATCTGCAACTTGGCACGTTTTCACTAAAAAAGTGCAATTCTGCAACTTTACGCGCAATACGTATAATGATACCGCGGCACGTGCCAAAAAAAAAATATGTGCAATAGTTCTTTCATGTTATATAGAAAACATATATGTCTTGGAGTCGCCATATTGTTACGTAACATTACAAATATCATGCATATTACCGCAGTAACAAGTACATACCTTGGAGTCGCCTTACTGTCGAGCTGCTATATTGCCGCCGCCATATTGTCGAACCGCGTGTGATGTCGCTTCTGGTGCGCGTGTGAAGTCGCCATAAAAAGGGTCCTTCGCGTCACTTCCTGACGCCGCGTGACGTCATATCTTGCGGTGCCCCGCGTGACGTCATCTTGACGTCATTACCCACGTGACGTCAGTGCCACGCTCCCGCGTGACGTCATAGTAACGTCATACCCTCCCCGCGTGACGTCATTACCCCTCCCCTGTGACGTCACGCCTCGCGCCCCTTCCTCTCTCCTGTGTGATGACGTCATTACCTTCTCTCTGCGTGATGTCATTACCCCTCCTTCTGTGACGTCACGCCCCGCGCCCCCTCCTCATCCCTGTGTGATGACGTCATTACCCCCTCTCTGCGTGATGTCATTACCCCTCCTCCTGTGACGTCACGCCCCGCGCTCCCTCCCTTTCCCTGTGTGACGTCACCCCTCCTTTTGTGACGTTATACCCCGCGCTTTCCTCGGAGCTCCTGGGGTAGAACCGGCCCTGTTTCACTACTTTTAACATATTCAAAAAACAAATATGGACGTAAGGTATATTAATAAAAGTGTTCTGTTGGTGATATTCCAAAAATAAATTTAATAGTTGAATAGAGAAAAAGTTTAATAGTTTAAGAAAAAGTTGTAATATTGTTTTTTATACTTAAAGAATTTTTTTAAGGCCTCCGAAGTTTTCCAAACTAATAAATATATATTTGGTCATGAGAGCCGTTCGCTAGGTGTTGTGCGAAAATTATACGTGTATATATATACATATATACGTGTTCATGTGTAAATGTTTACACATGAACTTCAAATTGTAATAACAATTCTAAAATTTATATAGGATGTTTTACTTGCATCTCGTATATGAGAGATCCCAAATACCCCCCTAAATGAACTTAAATTTATATTGCGAAAAAAACTTCTCGGTCAGGAGTCGAACCTGGAATCTCCGGTTTTCCGTGCCGTCGCCTTTCCTATTTGGCCACCGAGGCACTTGGAGTTTGTCTCGCAATATTCATATATATATATTCGAAAAACGCCAATTTTCTCCAGCGTGAATAAACAATTAAAGAATCTTTCTAAGGCTCCGAAGTTTTCCAAACTAATAAATATATATTTGGTCATGAGAGCCGTTTGCTAGATGTTGTGCGGAAATTATACGTGTATATATATACATATATACGTGTTCACGTGTAAATTGTTACACGTGAAATTCGAATTATAATAACAATTCTAAAATTCATATAGGATGCTATTGTTACGTCCTGGCCCATGGATACGGTCGGGTTGTGATGTGACGCAACAGTAAACGCGACGTTTTCCATATCTCTCTCTACAGTGGACACGGAAGTCCTGCTGTGAGAGAGTCGAGCGAGTTTGTTTATATTCGTCGACAGATTAACGGCGTACGCCGATCTTACTCTGTCTAGCAAACACTCACTCGTTGGTCCCTTTTTAGGTCTGAGACGCAAGTCTCATTTACCAAGGACGGGACCTAGCGATTGTAACGAGAAGATGAGAGTGGGTTGTACGGAAAGAAGGATAACAAAAAATAATTCTTTAGTTTGACTCCACATATTACAAAGTAGTTATATTTATTGAAAAATCAAAATCAATAAATTAATAACAGACATGCAGAAATTAATACAATAAAGGAGCATATAATCGTTTCGTACAATGTAATCTACACGCTAGAACGCGAGTGTGAGAGAGAAAGAGAGTGCGAGTTCTTTAGTGTAGCCAGCCTCTTAACCCATGTTTATACAACTTAAATCATCTGAGAGATTTATATCTTAATAAATTCGGTTTTGTTTCATTTCTTAGGTTTTAATAGAAATAACGATAGGAATAAATTTGGATGTGTCGTGATTCTAAGATTGATATTCGGAGATAGGCGGGCTTTGTTTGTTTCGTGATTTAGGAAAGAAAAAGAAATAATTCGGACGCTATTCACGATTGGAGTCGCGAACTGCTATCCCGGCAAAGGTGGTCAAACGAGGAATTGACTTCTTGGTCGGGTGCTATTCACGACTGGAGTCGCGAACTGCTCTCCCGGCGAGGGTGGTCAAACGAGGAATTGACTTCTCGGTCGGGTGCTATTCACGACTGGAGTCGCGAACTGTTCTCTCGGCGAGGGTGGTCAAACGAGGAATTGACTTCTCGGTCGGGTGCTATTCACGACTAGAGTCGCAAACTGCTCTCCCGGCGAGAGTGGTCAAACGAAGAATTGACTTCTCGGTCGGGTGCTATTTACGACTGGAGTCGCGAACTGCTCTCCCGGCGAGGGTGGTCAAGCAAGGAGTTGGTTGCGGAGGGAGTTGGTTGCGGAGAAACAAAATAATATGCTGTAGTGTAACCTCCGATTAACATTTGTGGATGGACTTACTACTTACTGCGGACCTGTGATAAAAGGTTCTAGGCTGTTGCGGCGCAATAGTTCACGGGTGATACTCTATTGACCACAGTACGATTCGACACCGCTCGATTCGACACAGATTTATTCGACACCAAATTATTCGACACCGTACGATTCG
>NW_018021182.1:36637-38166 GCF_002006095.1 Pseudomyrmex gracilis
GAATAAATCTGTGTCCAATAATTTTGTGTCCAATAATTTGGTGTCGAATCGATCGGTGTCGAATCGTACTGTGGTCAAACGGAACACGCCCATAGTTCACTCTTGGATCTTACATTTTGCACTCACTGTCACTCACTCACTTGCTGTGGCACTTCTAAAATCTGCGGTTCTAACTGGATACGCGGCGCGGTTCTTTCTGTTTTCCGATTCCGAGAGCCCTGGCTTATATGCAGTTTTGAGTAAGCGAGGACTCTCCCAATCGGGAACTCAGTTGAGCTTTGCTGGTTCCTATTTGTTAATTAGTCGGTCGGGCGACTTCCGAGATCGCCAATCGGCGACGATCTCTCGCTTCGGTCGCCTCGTCCGATTTTTCGGGGAAAGAATAAGGGAAAGTGTTGTCTTTTCGATCACGCCGCATAGACCCTTCAATACTTATCGAGTGATAAACCTTTTTTATGTAATTGCTCGTGGCGACGGATCTTTACTTGCGCCGGCTGTCCTACATTTTATAGGATGTATTTCTTTGACCCGGAGATAACCGGGTTTATTCGGAAAATTGCTCGGGATGTTTAAACAATAATAAAAATTTCTGTTTGCTATCGTCTACGAAGGAATTTTTAAGATCGTTGCTAGACTTGGTTTATTGTTTTCGGGCGTCGACACGATTTCTATTTGCGCGCCTATCGCGTCGAAATCCGAGTCCGTTCGTGTTATTTATTGAGAAAAAAAGGAATTTATTGTATGTTGGCGCGTCACGTTGCAAGAAAAAGGGGCCCGTGGAGTCCTCAAGACGTAACACTATACTTGCATCTTGTATATGAGAGATCCCAAATACCCCCCTAATTGAAATTAAATTTATAGTGCAAAAAAACTCCTCGGCCAGGAGTCGAACCTGGAATCTCCGACTTTCCGTGCCGTCGCCTTTCCTATTTGGCCACCGAGGCACTTGGAGTTTGTCTTGCAATATTCATACATATATAATCAAAAAACGCCATCTTCCTTCAGCGTGAATAAACAATTAACGAATCTTTTTAAGGCTTCGAAGTTTTCCAAACTAATAAATATATATTTGGTCATGAAAGCCGTTCGCTAGGTGTTGTGCGGAATGTATACGTGTATATATATACATATATACGTGTTCACGTGTAAATTTTTACACGTGAAATTCAAATTGTAATAACAATTTTAAACTTCATATAGAATGCTATACTTGCATCTTGTATATGAGAGATCTCAACATTCTCAATACCATTCTATTTTAGATATGTAGACGATATCGCCTTAGCATTACCAAATGACAAAATTGATGACATTCTAAAAGTTTTTAATTCCTTTGACAACAGATTAAAATTCACACATGAACTACAAACAGACAAGAGACTCAATTTTTTAGATATCACTTTAATTGTAAATAATAACATCATTGTTTGTGATTGGTACCACAAACCGGGCGTGTTCCGTTTGACCACAGTACGATTCGACACCGATCGATTCGACACCAAATTATTGGACACAGATTTATTCGACAC
>NW_018021182.1:40686-51902 GCF_002006095.1 Pseudomyrmex gracilis
GGAAGGCGATGGCACGGAAAGCCGGAGATTCCAGGTTCGACTCCTGGCCGAGGAGTTTTTTTCGCAATATTTTCAAATTAGTTAAGGGGGTACCCGGGGTCTCTCATATGTGAGATGCAAATCTATCATCCCATATGATTTTAAGAATTGAGATTACAATTCAAAAAACTCACAAGTAAAAATTTACAAGTGAATTCGTTACATGTGTATACATATATATATATATATATACATGTATAAGTTCTCGCTCAACACCTTGAGAACGGCTCGTAAGGCCATATATTCATTCATTGGTTTAAATTTCACGAGCCTTAAGTCTTTATTAATTATAACAATTCTAAACTTCATATAGGATGTTATACTTGCATCTCGTGGACTTCCGTTTCTGGTGTGTTGGTGAATAGGTGTGGTAGAATGTGGTGGATGAGAGATGAGCGTGAAAAAAGAGAAAGAAAGAAAAAGTGAGAAGAGTTTGAGAGTGTATGTGAGAGAGCGTAACAGAGAGTGTGAGAAAGTGGAGGGAAAGGTAGAAGTGGCGTATGGAATAGAATAGCGTAGAAAATATAGAGCGATAAAGGTTAGGTTTGCAAGAGTGATAGGCAACAAATAATAAAGTCAAAACAGGTAGGGTGCGCGGATAGTGGCGAATAAGGAAAGCTCGGATGATAATGCGGGAATTTTGACAGGTCAGAGATGGATTCGAAAAATAAGGATAAGAAACGTGCAAGGACAGAGGTAAAGGCGAGGGGTAGAATGGGTAGCTCGGGAGAACCGTGCGTGAGAGTGAGTAGGGAGGAGGAAAGGATTGCAATGAGTGGGTGGTTATTCAAAAGAAAAAGAGAAAGTAAGGATAATTCAGAGATAGATCAAAAAAAGCAAAGGAAGGAAGAAGTTTTCAAAAAGAGTAATTAAATAAGTAGATCACCAATAAAAAGAGAGAATCCAATAATGACGGATAGTGAGAGAGAGTACATGGAGAGTTAGTTGGAAGCATTAGAGACAAAGAATTGGAATGAAATCAAAAAAATCAAAGAGGAGATGAGTAACAGGAAGAGAGAGAACAAAAGTGAGATGGGAACAGAATTTAAAAGTGAAGTAGAGAGGATGCGGAGAAAAAATGAAAGAGAGAGCGGAGGAAGGTAAAAAGGATTTGGAAAGAATTAAGAAAGAAAGAGAAAGAGTGGGAAGAGGAGAGAAAGTTTTTTAGAGGTAAGATAGAGGCATTAGAAGAAAACTGGAAAAAAGTAAAGGAAAGGAAGGAAAGAGTAGAAGGAAAAAAAAAGATAGTTGAGGAAAATAGGAAGCAGAAGATAATNGAGTCTGAAGTAGAAGAGAGAATAGTAATATTAGAGAGAAAGGCAGAGTTAAGAGAGAGAAAGGAAAGAAAGAAAAATATATTGATAAAAGGGTTAAAGGCAAAGAGTGGGGAAGAGAGAGAGGGAGTAAAGAAAGTGTTGGAAGAAATAGGAGCGAAGGAAGGAATAGAAAAGGTGAAAAAATTGGATCAGGTACAAGAGAAGGGGAATGTATAGTGATAGTAGAGTTAGGGAGTATAGAACAGAAAAGAGAGGTAATGGAGAAGAAAAAGATGCTAAAGGGAAGAACAGAGAGAATTGTAGATGACTTGACGTGGAAAGAGAGGAAAATGCAATGGAAATTAGGAGAGATAGCTAGAGAAGAAAGAAAGTTGGGATCGAAGATATGGATAAAATATGGAAGAATACAGATTGACGGGAAATGGTGGAGATGGAATGAGGAAAAAAGTGTGTTAAAATTTGAAGATAAACAGACGTAGAGAGAAAAGATAAAGAGTACGGAAGAGAATAAAAAAGAGAGGTGGTTAAGATATAAGTGGAAGAGTGAAGAGAAGTGAGAGGGAAGAAAGGAGAGGGAAGAAAAGAGAGAGAAAGAGAGAGAGAGAAAGAGAGAAGGAGAGAGAGAGAGAGAGAGATAATGTGAAAGAAAGTGCAAATTACTGAATAATAAAAGGAAAGAGAAAGGGAGAAGAAAAATGAGTGAGTGAGAGTGTGCATGTAAGAGAGAGTGAGAGAAAGAGAGAAAGAGGGGAAAGGAGTATGAAAGGGGAAAAAGAGTAAGAGGAAGAAGAGTGTGGAAACGGAAGTCCCCCTTTTTGCGAGCTTACGTAGGTAGAAGTAGTTTAGAAGTAGAGTAAGATAAAAATGTAAAAAAAAGGAAAATGCAAATGTAGAAGCGTGACGTATGGAAAAAAGCTTAGGCTTAAGGCGTATGTGTGGGTGTGTTGCAAATCAGAAAAATAGGTTAAAAGAAGATAGGTTTAAGATAGATGGAAGGTAGCTTAAGGCGTAGATGTAAGTTAATGTGTAAGGATATTTTTGTGGATTGTAAAAATTGCAATCCTGAGGGGAGTCAATAAATTAATCTAATCTAATCTAATCTATTACAATTCGAATTTCACGTGTAAAAATTGTTTTTTATGTTTCCTATTCTAAGAGTGCACTAAGTATTTTTATTATTTATTACATATGTATGTTTGCGCATAAATTTTTAAGTACATATATAAGACAATTAAAAAATTACTTTGTTTATTTTTAAATTACAAAAAAACTGCAAAGACCTTAAATATTTTGATATTACGTGCTTTTATATTAAAAAATATTCTATAATATTTTCTTTGTGTTTCCTTTATTATTAAATGTGAGTTTACTTGTGTTATTAGAAATCAAGTAATGTAATAAAGTCAAAAAACTATTATTAAAAACAAAAAAATAAAAGATACGGAATTACAAGCTACCACCAGATGTTCGGATTCAATTCTCTTTTAATTCGAAGATTTAAAAACTTTTATTTTGTAACAAACGTAGATATTATCTATGTAGCATATCTTTTCTTATCCATATTCTTTATGATCTTGAATAGATCATGATTGTTTTGTAAGTTTTTATTAAAACACTGAAGAAGATCCTATAGGAGATCAAAACGTCAAATAAAAAAACATTTTTTTAAATCGTCGAATTAAAAAAGAATTGTACCCGAACATCTGGTGTTAGCTTGTTATTGCCAATTTTTTTGTATCTTCTTTTATTTGAATATTCAACGAGCTTAAAACATAATTATTATTTAAAAGTTTCACTAGAGTTGCACTTATTCTATAATAAGTACTTTACGGTCAGTTTCACAAATAAAAAATAAATTTAATAGTAATTACTTTTTAAACTGTTTGTACGTTATTTTATATTATATTTTAAGCATTAATACAAAATGTATGAAAATGTTACAAACTTATACATACTTATAAATATGACAATTTTAAGTAAGAATATATGTTGTAATTACAAAAGAGTTGTAATGTACGAAAAATAAAAAAGAACTGTGTATCAAATGAGTAACTATAATTTGTATTTACGATGTATAAATATTTACTGCAACCTAAAAACTATAACATGATTATTATTAAACGTGTGTAGTGTACTCGGCAAATATGAACCAATGCGGCAGGGTGTTGTGCAGTGGAATAATATTCAATTGTGAGAAGTCAAACGTTTTGACTGTTTATTTAGTCATCATCAGTGACAAGACTGTAATATAATTATTTTATTATACATAGATATTAAGATTAATAATGACAAAGTTGTTAATGTATAAAAAATTAAGAAAGAAAAACGCACCTATATAAATACTTTTAAATTGCAGCGCTACAGAGATGAAAGTATGTGTGTGTCATGTTCAAATAGTAAGTATAAACTGAGAGTCAAAACGGTTGTCGAGGTAAACATGATAAGTCATATATTAAATTGTTGAGAGTCAAAGAAATTTTTTTATCTATAATCGGTAAGTAGGATTTGTCAAGTAAGTTGGTGTCTGTCATAATATTTAAAGTATTTTCTTTTACTTTTATGTGTAACATTTCTGAAGTAGTGCGTTTATAGTAATTTGTTTCTTTATTCAAAAGAATTTGTACTGAATTCCAATTACATTTATGTTCAGTTTTCAAGCAATGCTCCGACAATACTGACGTTTTAGATTTTTTTTTTAACGTAATTCATGTGTTCTTTAATTCTCGTAATAATAATTGTCTTCCAGTTTGTACGGCATAACAAGCATTACAGGATTTGCATTCTATATAGTATACTACATTCTTATTTTGGTTTAACGGAACCGGGTCTTTGTGAGTTTTAATATATTTGTTTTAACGAGACATATTTCTGTATGCTAATCTAGTATTTATTTTATTTAAATTACTAGAAAGTGTGTTTGATAGATCATTGGCGAAAGGAATGACACAATGATTAACTTCATTCGTTGTTTGTTTATCGTTATCAACGTCAGTATTAAGGATATTGAATTGTTCTGGTAATTAATGTTTTTAGTTGTTTATTAATAGTTTTGAATATGATGTCTATTGGATAATGGTTTTCTATAAAAATTTTAATACATAAGTTTTTTTTTCTGGTGAAAGGTAGGATCTGACAATAACAACGCTCTCTCTACTAGAGTAATTATTGTACCAATTTAATGACACAGAGGATTTTGTGATAAGAAATGTAGGTATTTACCAGAAAACGTTGGCTTGTAAGTTGATTTTGCGCCGGCAACATCGGAGGTGTTGCCGGCGCGAAATCACTAGCCGCGAAGAACATTGTTGAAGCAATCGGTACTATCGGATGTGTTGCCGGCACAAATACGCAAACTACTATTGTGCCTCGTGATTCTCTCCCTCTTTCTATCTCACACTTTCTGTTTTTTTATTTTTTTATTTTTTTAACGCGCTGGTTAGGTATGCCATCTGCTGGAACCTTTTCGAGATGCACACGACGATGACGACGAAAACGTGATTTTCTCAAATCAAAATATTTATTGTCGCATATCTTCGATCAAAAGGCACAAACAAAAAAACGTAAGATTACTTTTGAAAGTTTTATTCTGAATCGATTAAGACCAAAACAAAATTGAGTGGTTCAGTCTTTACTTAAATATTGCCCTGAGAAAATCTTCTCACTCCTAAAATGCATGAAATCTCGCATGTAATAGACACAGTGTGCTCGCGCAATTCGAGCGCCACTTTGTTGCGCGTAAACTTGGCGCGAGGCACTAACGTGTCTCTTGATAATGTTATTATTAATTTTTATATGTAATATAACAGAATTTATAATGATAATATTATTAGATCTTAATTAAAGATATAAACAGTTTGTTCTTAATTTTATTATCTTCAAACTTACTTATATTATCGTTATCAAAATCAGTATAAAAACCTTCAACTGATGATGATTTTATTATATCATAAGTATATCTTCATCATAATAGGATCAATTTGAGTTTCACGTGGTCCTTCTACATCAAATATGATATACATCTTATGAGCCATTATTATATGAATCTCAAAACAAAACTTTTGTATTAATTGTAACAATGTATATATAGTTGTATACTTATTATTAAAAATTTATTTATTCTTTAAAAATATATAAGATTTTACTAAGCAATAAAATCACTACATAAATGTTTATGTAACTATTACAAGACACAATTGCACGACACAATACGCAATATTTTAAACATGCATTTGTATTGCATAAAATTGATACTTTGACCTCTAATATTAGATGTATTTCTTGCTTTTTGTACAAGATCAAAAAAATATACATAATAATTATCTTACCTGTTTTGTATAATTGTCTTCTTTCTTCTGCGTAGTATTTTCAAGTTCTTGTTTTTTAGATTTTCCCAACAACTTCGTAATGTTACGGTATTACAAAATATACTGGATTCGCTATTAAACTCTTTGCTTATCGTTTCCCAACATTTTGCTTTTTTTTTAACACACATCATCCGTTTTTTCATTCTGTATCATATCTTTATACTGTGTTATAATTTCAACTAATAACAATTTTTCAGTAGTTGAAAACTTTATTCCTCTTTTTCTTGTACTCATTTTGTAATTTTATATCCAATATTCAAACTTTATTTGATTTGATTTTTTTTTGTTGCTCGCGAGTTCTAACCATCAGTTTTATAATAGAAATTTTACTTTTTTGTGACTCGAGGAGGCTTTAGACGCTTGCTCATACACTAATTTTGTTAAATAAATATAATATAAATTAACACCTAAACTACAAACTAAAACAAAAATTAACCTAATTATATAAGAAGCATGGTAATAAACGATCAATGTACACGAAACATCTTATAAATTTTTGCCTATAATCAATCACTGAAGACTATACAAGTTTCTTTACATAAGGTATAAGTTTTAGATAAACGATACTTCGCAAGAGTTGGTGAAACGCGATTACATTTGAACGAAGCTTAAACCGATATTTACTTTAACCAAATTTTTAAGTACACGTAAATTAATGGTACCAATGGTGAAAACGGGCCATATTCCACTTGCACTGTAATCTCTGAATTTGAAAAAAATATATCATTTGTTACAATAAATAAATACAATGATAATAAAAGTCAATACATAAAAATATTTTGTAATTTTGTAAAAGTATAATTGTAAAAATTATAATAAAATACTAAACTGATCATAAATTATATTATACATTTATTAAATATTGTAAAATTATTAAAAAATTTCTTTATACTCGATCAAGATAATAAAAAATAAGCTTGATTATATTTGTTAGTATTTTTCAAAACCCAAGATTAAAACAGAAAAAATTTATGTATATAGTGTAAAAAAATTATGTATACGTTCTAAAGAAAAAATTAAAAAGTAAAAAATATGTGTATGTAGTAAAATAGAAAAATAATTGGAGTCATTCACTGTAAGCCGCATTTTGTATCGAAAGCCAATATTCAAAAAGTTCTTTTTTTTTCATGTCTTTCGTTCATAACATTGTAAATTCTGCTCTTTTGAATTCTTCCAGTATATCGTTGGATAATGTACTCTCGAAGATTTGTAACTGTTGGTTTTGATCCTAAATCACAATTTGATTTGCGGATCCACTTACATCACTTACATCTTGTTTGACTTTTCGTGTTCGCTTTTTTTTTTAGCACGTTGTAATTGACTGCTTCAGGATTAAATGGCATGAAGCCGCTAGCTCTGAAGCCACTTTGAACAACGTTTTTTTTCTTCCTTTAAATGAATCCAAAGCTGTTTTAAGAACATTAGGAAAATGCTTTTTTGTTAATCTTGAAATATTATTTTTTGTTTTCCACTTAGGTACTATTTTCTTCCAAATGTTCTTAAATAGATGAAATACTGCAAAGTCTAAAGACTGCGTAGTGTCTGGGTAGAAAGCAATTACTAGTTCTATCTGTTTTTCTCGACAAAAAGATACAAGAGGTATCGTGACATGCGACGAATGACCATCCAAATATAGAAGTACTGAAAATTTCACATTTTCTGTCACCAACCAAGAATGAAAACTATTGACTATACATTCGTAAAAACTTTCTGTGGTCATCCAACCATTTTTTGATAAACCAATGCCCCAACCAGCTAAACAATTTTCAAAAATCTTTTTTGGTACATTTTCTGTATAGGTATACAACACCATAGACGCAGCTTGTGTACTAGTTGTCTACTTCCTCAGCGTTGTACATAAATAATGGTGTTATACTTTCTTTTTCATTTGCGTTTCTACAACTTTATACACTGTCCGAGCTTCTTTTCGTGTTCAAAACTTTCTCAAAGAGAATAGTTAGATACTAGTTGAATACTTGTTTCGTCGCAGTTAAAAATCCTTGATGGATGGATATTTAAAAGATTTTTACATTCCAAGTACAGTTTATTTTCTGCGAACCATTCTCTTAAAGTTTTGTCCGTAACAGAAGCTCTCTTCAAAGTCAAATGTTGTGCAATCTTAGTGCTGATATTCGGATGTCGCTTGTTGTATGACGTCATACCAGTGTTGTGAGCCAATTTTTGTGTTAAGATGATGCCATTGAGCAATGTGATGAGACATCACTGTCATTGCTCAATGACCTAGTTAGGTAGCAGGAAGGCAGCAGTTCTAGGAAGAACTGCTGGTTGCCACAGGGCGCGACACCAGTGATGAAAGTTTTGGCAGGCTAGCACCAAGGGTGGGAGCCACTGGGAATACGCACACAAGCGAGACCGCCGTCCGTGTGCATGACGTCACACACACGGACGGCGGTCTCGCCTGTGTGCGTATTCCCAGTGGCTCCCACCACCTTGGTGCTCTTGGTGCTAGCCTGCCAAAACTTTCATCACTGCGCGACACATCGCCGCGTTGTGTGAAGTGCAAGCGCAGCATGTGTCGACACCGGCACCGGTAACTATCACGGCCGTTGCTAGGACCGGTGGGCCTGCTGAATCAGCGCGATCGATTACTATAAATCGATCGCGTGGATGAAGCAGAAGAGAGACTGAGTTGGGACTGCTAGCTCACTGTGTGGCTCCGCAAGCCGGAGAGTTTACCGCAGTGAGACGTAGCCGTGTAAAGAAAGTTGTAAAGAACAGGAGCAATAAAGGACATCGTAGTAAGTTCGAGCAAAGAACTTCTTCTTAATCACCCGACCCTCCTCGACATCCAACACCAGTGACGTCTCGGTCTTCCATTTGTGAACGGAGTTTGTCTTTGCAGACTTTATAAGTAATACTGAACGCTATCAAGTAGTTTTGTCTTTGTCACTGGAAATCCTCTTTCAGCTCTATAAAGAATCCACTGCACAACTTTTTTTCTTCTTCTTGTTGACTTAAAATTTTACGTGATCTTGATAAAGAATTCATTTTCTCTGGGCATTTTATTGCTCTGAAAAAAGACGTAGTAGAAACTCTATGCATGTTTGCAGCTTTCTGACTACATTTTCCCCCTTCAACTGCACGGACAGCTTTCTCAAGTGCATTATAAGCACAAATTTTCCTCTTTTCTTTTCTCTTATTTTTTCTATTATTACTATTGTTTTCTTTTCTAAAAACTACCTTGCGTTTTACACTTTTCCTCTCACTCTTACTACTTTTTTCGAGACTTTTTTTTTAGCTTTTCTGGTGTTTTGTTTCTTGTCTTTGCTTTTTCTATTATTATTTTTCTCTCTGAATTTTTCCATTTTCAAATATTTCACTGCAAATACAAGTTAAAAAAAACAAAAAAAACATACGATTTAAGTCCAGAGCTTTAAGAAATTCACTGATATATTCACATGTTTAGATTATGTTTTTCAGGTTTTAGTTGATATATAGAAATTGTATACTTACCAGTAATTGTGATAATAATAATATTTTAAAAAGTAATTGGTAATTGTTCTGAACAAATACAACTATTAATTAAAGGGACAAACGCCGTGAGTAATAAATCTCGTGCACGTGTCTCATGAGCAGGGTACACGTGAACAACACAGACGGTAATGACACGTCCGTGAACTTGCAACGCGTCTTTGAACTGTTCCATCATGGGGAACATTCAAAAAATGTGTGTACAATGTGGAACAGTAATTTTAAAAAAAAAACCTAGCTATCAAAATTAGTGAAATATTGTTCAAAAAATGTCTACGATTTATAAACAACTGATTTCTCCAAGGTGCACAGTCAAAAATAATTTTAATTTGTTTTTTTGAATGAAACAAATTAGTTGTGGACATACGTTGATTTTTCACAATTTAAACAAAAATTTCGACGAGTCTCTAGGTACCTACAATTAAACATTTTTTTGGTTTTTTTGAAAATCCAGAAAATAAACTAACCTAATTTTTTTAAATTTGTGTATAAAAATGTTTATAAATATCAATAGAAATTTTATAGTTTGCTTAGAATAACAAATTTTTCATTTCTCTTATTATTTACAATACTGTTCCAAATAGGGGACAGATTTAAGAAGGTGTTTCAAGGGCCGTTTACAATGGAAATAGGCAGTATAGAGTAAAATTCTTAGAGTTTTTTTATTTTTGTCTATACAAGTGAATAGTACGCGGTTTTTAACACGCGCCTTTCATTGGCTGACAGTAAAGCAGTAGGCAGTGTGAAATGGGAATTGCCCATTCCCGTTGTTATTCCTGTTGTTACTTCACCGAAAACTAGTTTACTCTCTACTCCTACAGTCTTCCCACTAAACATGAAACTTCCAGGCGACAGTACATTCGAGAAGAACTCATCGTATTTGAAATGTTTCATAATAAACATTTATGTATATAGAAGTATATAGAAGTTTGGCAAACCATTTTATTTTTTACATGAAACATCGCAAGAACATTACATTTTGGTGATGAAAACGAATACTAGGGACGTTTCAACGTTGAAACGTTGCGCAACGTTCAAACAACATTCAGTTTGTAACATTACATAGTAAACGTTTTGCATCGTTTAGAGAACATTTTATTTGTAATGTATCATTAAGAACATTTCGAAATGTTAGCGTGACATTATATATGAGACGTTTCTAGAATATTTATTATATAACGGTACATAAACCTTTTATGTAAAACGTTCATTTTGGGACATTGAGAAACGTTTTAATAACATTACTTATCTGATGTTACTAAAACTGTTTATTGCACAACGTCGTACAAGTGTTGCAAATACGTTTTATTACAAATATATACATTTTATTTGTGACATAACAAAACGTTTTAACAACGATATATGCGCGAATTAGAACTAGTGATGGCAGAAAATTATTGCGGCCCCGAGATACTATTGCAGTAGAGAGGATACGCATACAAGCGGACAGCTGCGTATGTGTGCGCACACATATCTACTGCGATATCACAGGTCGTGTGCCTAGTTTTCTGGCATTACTGGCCTAGTTTCCACCGATCGTTTACTACGCGTATTAAGTACTATATTGGTATTAATTCGATCTGATCTCTATAATGTAAACAATGTTATATTAAGCTGGTACAGTACGCCTTCTTCACGCATATTGTATTAAAATGATACGCATATCAAGCACATTTATAATAATGTAAGCACCAAAATTATACATTGACAAACAAATTTTATTTGATTCACGTATCAAAAAGATGTACGGTGTAAACTAGGCTACTGATGCGTATGCGCGACACACAACTAAGACGGCGATGTGAGAGGAATGTGTCTGCCGGTGTGACCGGAACTCTCCAAAATCACGTCCTTAGTCGACAATTTTAATGTAAATTAATTTTTTCACGGTTGCCAGTCGGTTTTATCTACACTACCGACAAGAACGTCTGTACTCTATGCCGTATCTTTTATTGGGCGGGTTCCGTTTGACCACAGTACGATTCGACACCGCTCGATTCGACACAGATTTATTCGACACCAAATTATTCGACACCGTACGATT
>NW_018021182.1:52262-55365 GCF_002006095.1 Pseudomyrmex gracilis
GTACGGTGTCGAATAATTTGGTGTCGAATAAATCTGTGTCGAATCGAGCGGTGTCGAATCGTACTGTGGTCAATAGAGTATCACCCTCTTTTATTGCCCTTAAGCGTATACTCACGTAAAGATTTTTTGTTGATTAACGGATTCGATTCTGAATTTCCGTATCCTGTAATACCGTATCCTGTAATGATTGACCGTATCGCTGTCTCGATACTGATTTTGTTACCTTGGTTTTATCCTTCAAAACCTTTTCTTTTCTCTTCTCGGTTGATTTTGAAAGTACAGAAATTTAATGCTTACCTTCTCTTCATTGGTCGTTCTCTTTTACCTTGATAATGCAATCAATAGAATACCAGAACACCGCTTGGCCTCTGCTCAGGGGTGTCGCCAATCCGGGAGTGTGTTTCTGGATGCTTTGTCGAATACAGAAGCACCGCTAATCACCTAAGATGCGACCTAGTCACCCTAGACGCCTCGCCAATCAGCTTCCGATGTCGAGCTGTATGCAATTTCCGCTTATACTTTCTTTCGGGATTTAGATTAAATGTTTCAATAATTAATTCTCACTGGTTAATAATTAATTGACACTGGTTTATTCCACAAACTTTTGTCCATTGATACACTTTAATCCGATAACAGTTTTATTTTACAGATCAATTATTTAACAAGTATTGACTAGTTATCACTCGGCGCTTACACTTTTATTAATTCCGAATAATTATTGCCGCAATCAATTGTTACTGCAATTTCGTGAATTTCTTTGGACTTAATTGCTCGACCGTTCGTTTTCTGACGACCCCTTTCCGGTCCAACCCGCGCTCTTATATAGCAACTTTCCTTCTTCTTTATGGCAAGCTTTTAATCCTTCTGGATTCCTTGTGATTATTTTTTTATCGCTTCATTTTTAATAAGATTTCCTTTCGGCTTTCTTATTCTAGCGCTTTTTGCATTACGTTTGCGCTTGAGTTATCTCTTAATTTTTTAAAACTAGATCACCGAGGTTTCAAGAAGATCCTATCTCGCTCTTTCTACACAATTCCAGAAAGTATCGTTTCTCCGTTTTGCGGATCTGTGAATACACATTCTTTTTTTAAATTCAGCTGCAACATATAGTTTTTAATTATTATTATTATTTTTTCTTCTGGAATTGTGTACTTGCTCTGCTTTCATTTAGTGCGGGTTTTTCTGGGCAAAAGTTTTTGTACAAGTTTTTTTTCTTCTTAAATGCATTCGCCTTTATAATAACATAATATTATAAAGAAATATAAACCAAAACAAACAATAAATTTATATTAATATCCTTATTATATAGTAGTAAATTATACTAATCCGGATTTGATCCTAATAATAATTATTATAAAAGAAAGAGAAAAAACTAAAACAAATTACAATAATTATTTTGTTCCTAATACATAATATTTTTATTACAAAACTTATTCTATCTATGTTGTATTAATCCTAAATAATAATTCTAACTAATTTTGGACCTAGATTATCTACATTTTCATACACAGATGTTTTTGTATCTACATTTTTATTTATCTGGGTTATTCAAATTTCCCGGTCCACCTAGAATGGGTCTGCCTGGTCGATGGTGCTGCCCTCTGAGGAATCATCCTCGGTCTGGCTTCGTGCGCCCTCTTGCACCATCGCCAAGAGACGTTGTAACTGCGTCTGCGCGTCCTCGGTGCCCATTTCTATGAGCCGCTCATCTTCTTGCGCGCGCTGCTCCCTCTCGTGCTCGCTGTCCGCCACTCGGATTTTGCCTCGCGGAGGGGGTTTGTCCGACAATTGCACCGGCACATGTTTGCCGGCCTAAACAAGTGAAAGCCGATATTATAAAAAGTGATAACGTTGATGCACATCATGTTTCTCGGAATAATTCTTTGACCGATAATTTACTTGAGCCGATACAATATATTAAACATATTGACGAAGATATATATAAATCGTCATTTCTTAAAGAACGATGTGACACACTTCTTGCAGTAGATGATTTCATAGTAAATGCAGTTCAACAATGGTTCTTGAAATATAGAAACATTTACTACGTCAGTGTGCTATAAATAAATTATTAAGTATACTAAAACCATTACCATTTCCACAATTTCCAAAGTATTCGCGAACGCTTCTGCAAACACCTACTTCATGTCCTTATGAAATTATAAACATCGATCCTGGTTTTTATTGTCTTCTAGAAATAAAAAATAGATTACGCAGAACATTTAACAATAATTTTATTATAGAAAAATAATTTCTGGATTGCACTGAAATAGTATTGCATCTATTTGCATAAATATTGATAGTCTGTCGATATCGAAAAGTTCAGGCAGTCACTTTTGGCCAATTCTTATTTATATAGATTTTCATACTATCAATGAAAACTGGCGAAGGCCGTTTACTGTTGGAATTTATCATAGTGTAAAAAAACCAGCCGATGCGCATCAATTTATGCGTTTTTTTTAAAACGAGTTTCAGAACTTAGAAAAAAATTTGATTTTGAGATAAATAACAGAATTATTAAAATAAAAGTTAGTAAACTTCTCTGCGATGCTCCAGCAGAATCATTTGTTTTATGCATTAAAGGTCACACAGGTTACTCAAGTTGTACGAAATGTACTGAAGAAGGAACTTTTATTAACGGAAAAGTTGTATTTGTACAGAATAATGGACAGTGTTAAGGAATGATATGAGTTTTCAAAAGAAATTGGACAAAGAATTTCATAAAAGTCCTTTCGAAAAATTTAATATGAGTTTAGTTCACAGGTACCCTTGATAGTATGCATCATGTATATCTGGGAGTTGTTAAACGGATTTTACTATTTTTATAATAAAAGGAAAAAAAACATTTGTTTAACTGAAAAGGACAAAAAAAGTTAATTATGAGCTATTATTATTTAGAAACTATTTGCCAACAGACTTTGTGCGATTACCAAAAAGTATAAAAGACATAGAATATTATAAAGCTACATAAAGAACTACGACGGTGTTTATTGTATACTGGACCTGTCGGGGTGACACTCTATTGACCACAGTACGATTCGACACCGCTCGATTCGACACAGATTTATTCGACACCAAATTATTCGACACCGTACGATTCGAC
>NW_018021182.1:55760-62904 GCF_002006095.1 Pseudomyrmex gracilis
CGAATCGTACGGTGTCGAATAATTTGGTGTCGAATAAATCTGTGTCGAATCGAGCGGTGTCGAATCGTACTGTGGTCAAACGGAACCCGCCCGACCTGTCGCAGTAAGAGAAATAAGAAACATAGCAAACAAAAATGTGTATATGTTACGGTCAGTATGATAAATCCGGTTAATATTAATAATTACCGGTAAATATTAATAATCGCCTAAGTATTGGGTTTATGTGAATAATGACTCTGTAATCGTAACATTTACCAGGAAGTATTAATACTAACCGGCAATTATTAACACTTCCTAGTGTAGTCTGGTTAATAAAAAATAATAAAAATGAACTTCTATCTAAACAGAATGATTATATTATTTGCAAGTATGTACATTAAAATCAACAATTACATATAAGTTACATAACAGTTACATAAAATAGTAAACACAAGAGTCAAATTAATTAAATACAAAACTTACCGAGAAAGAAAATCACAAAAAACATTTCTTTGTTATTAGTTATTAAAGTGAAAGTAAACCTGCTACAAAAATTTACACTCTAAAAAATGAAAATTAAATTTAAAGTTATTTATTATTTATTTTTACAGGAAAGGCTTTTGTGGCACTTGGAATTGCAAAGAACGCTTGATTTTTTACATTTGCAGTGATTTGAATTACAATTGCCTGTACAATTACAATGTCGAAACCCTTGACCGCCTAAATTCGAATCCTTACGAGCACATTCTCTCAGACTTATCTCAATATCGGGCAATAGAATTGACCAATATTGATAAAAGTTTCTTTACAGATGGTGACTTCGTTCCTCGTGTAAAATTGTTTTAAAATACCATATTTTGTTCCTAGTTTATAAAAACTTTTGTTCTCGACAAAAATTATAATAGCAATAATATTTCGACTATCAGCCTTAGCTCTATCCATTTCTGGGGAATCCTGATCTGAACACTTAGACCTACTCTTGCAACAGGGAATTTAGCATTAGAATGCTTTACCATTTTGTCAGCCTGCTTTTTGAGTGATTGTTTAGCAGAATTTCGAGCCTCTTGAATTTTCTGAGTGATTTTGTTAAGTAAATATCCATTTTTTTTATTCTCGTCATTGTTTTTAACTTTATCCTCTTTTTCATCAATAATAACTATTTCTGAAACTTTATGTTGGTGGTTATTAGCGTCCTGATTATTACTATTATTATTATTATTATTGTCAATATTTAGAGCTTCAATAGTCACGTTATGTGTAAGTAACTGCAAGTTTTTATTTAAAGTATCAACATTCATATTACTATCATGCTGTGTTTTAACATTGTCATCATTTTGCGAGTATATAGTCTGATCACATTCAGCATTCTGAGATGCAGCGTCAGATTGATCTTCTAAAATTGCTTTCAGATCTTCTTCACTTGTGATTTCTGATAATACATTAGCTGGCAAAGATGTTTTTAAATCTATTTTAGCTTTACAGCCAAACATAGCTTCATAAGGACTGCGATTTATTCCAGAGTGGTGAGCTCTATTTTTCATAAATTGAATAAATTTTATTCCGTCCGACCATTTTGTTGTTTTATTTGTTTCTAGCCATGTGAATAACATTTTCTCTATGTCCTGATTTGCACGTTCAACTGAACATTTTGACTGACTATGTCTCGGTTTACCGTGAACAATTTTAAGCTCATTCCACATTCCGCAGATTTCTTCAATAATTTTGTTAGTAAATTCTCTGCCATTGTCACTATGTAAAATGCATGGAGCACCAAATATTGTAAACAAATCTACCAAATGATACGCAACTTCTTTGGCTCGTTTGGTTTTTAATGCTCTAAGTTGGACAAACTTTGTAAGATGATCTTAATAACCCATTATGAATCTGTAATCACCATCTGCTTGTGATTGCATGTCAATCAGATCGATTTGACATCTTGAATTAAATTCACTGCTTTTAATGGGCTTAACGAGTCCTTTTTTTGGAATATTTATCTTCTTTTGACAAGATTCACAAAGATTTAAATAACTCATGACTAATTCTACAGTGATGTTCTTATATTTGATGCAAAGTTTTTTCATCATTCTGTTTTGTCTTCCATGTCCGATAGAAATATGAGTCTCGTAAATTATATCAAAAATCTCTTCCAAAAATGTATAATAAATAATGGGATCTCTTTCATTTTTTACTGGCACGACGAGTTTTTTTATATTACTAATTTTAACAATATCATGCCTAGACAGCCGTTGATATTTTTCAGATGTTTTGTTTGAAGTCTTCTCTTTGGTTGTTTTGACTTTCATCAAAAATGAATTATATTCATTTCTTGTGAACAACTGATGATTTTTTCCTTTCTTAGATTTAAGCATGTTAACTTGCGTGTTAAATCGAGTCTTTATTATCTCTAAATCTCCCATTATGGTAAATTAATGTCTAACTACACGAAAAGTTTGCTCGCGCACAATCGTGCACGTCACGCTCAAATGAAACAAAACAGCCTATCTCGAGTGCGTAAATATTTGGTACTGACGCGTAGCTCGCATGTCATAATACAAGCGACACAGCAACGCCACAAGCAATGCTGAATCAAAATTTGTTATTAAACCAACAATAGGCGAGAACTTTTAATATTAACCGGTTAATGTGGTAATATTTCTTAAAGTTATTACTTTTACCTTGTAATTTAGTTTGTATTAATAATAACCGGTAATTATTAATAATTACCAATTAATTATACTAATCGTAACATATATACATTTTATGGCTCTATCGTATGCCATTAGAATTTTAAGCAGTTCTGATTTATACTTAACATATAATAATTATGATCTAAAAACAAATGCGTACAACACGACATCCTTTACAGCACATTTGTAATAGACTCAAAGAACAAGAACAAATATACCAAATAAATGATGTGACAAAATATCCAGTATTATGAAAAAAACAATATAAAGTCCAAGTTTATAATGAAAAAACTTATACTTATTTTAAAGTGATTGATACTAAAAAGTATAGATTAAAGACATCGGATCCAGATAATTGTGTCATACAAAAAAACAAATCTGTTTTTTGCATTGAAGACATTTGTCAAAAAAATGACACGCTAAAAATTGTTTTACAAGAGAAAATGTTTACCACATCCAAATTATTTTTCAATTCACCGTGTTCTTCTCAATTATTTCATATTCAACAAGTGGAAAACTTGGCTAATGACGTATCTACAATTAATATTCATGAAATACTCATGAAATGCATTAAAATATCCGCGCAATAGTGGTTTTATTATCTTTCCTCTTAATAATATATAGCCATTGTGTAAAATTAAATGAAAATTAAAACGTAAGTAAAATACTATAATAACATAACATAATATATATAACAACGTGATTAAAATAATATAATATAGTAAAGATTAAATTACATAAGGTACTTTTAAAGAAACTTTCAAACATATTTTGTCAATCTGTATGTGTTATTAAAATATTAACCCAATTTAATGAAGAAAATTAATTTTTTGCATTGTTTGTAGATATGGTCTGTCATAGAATTTCTGGAAGATTTATGTGAAATATCGAAGTCGTTGTACCAACTTCATGGCTAAAACTGAAAGAAGACAAAATTTTATGTCAATGGCCGCATAAAAATCCCAGGAAATGTATTCGGAAATATGTCATCTTTGTTAATTCTGATCTTCGAAAGGTTATCATGAAGAACAAAACTATTCACAGTAATGCCTCTGGATGGAGGAAGACTTTTCGCGATAATCTTATGTAAAAAATTAGCAAGGAAATAAAGTGGACTGTCAATAGAAGAAACAATGATTCTAAAAGGTATACCTTCCTTGTAAATTTTCGGAAGACCATAAGCTTTAGGAAGTAATTTATCACTGGATCGGAGACAACAAAATTTACGTTCGTCTATAAAATCTTTGTTGAGCCAACGTTTAAGTAAATCATTAAAATTGGTTTCAATTTTCCTGATCGGATCATAATTGATACCTTCATATGTGTTCTTGTCGTTTAACAAAACTATTATTTTTTGTAAATACTTGCGTTTCTTCATAGCCACCGTTACGTTGCCGTTATCCGCACGCATAAATATTAAATCAGAGTGTTTTTTGTGTAATTTACGCTTGCTTTGTACATATTAATTAGTTTTTTGTCAGTGTGTAAAAAATTAACATTGTTATTCTGAAAGTATTGTAGTTTCGGTATAATGACATTTTTCGCTTTGGCCTTCAGATCTACATCACGATCTTTGAGATTTATATATTACTACTAATATAACCTAACCTAACCTAACCTAACCTTGTCATCGGACCCCGAAAGGGATAGGTGCGCGAACCAACTGGAGACGGAAACAACAGCGAAGCTACTATTGGCCGCAACGGAGGAGCCAATGGGAGAAAAGCAAACACCGGAGGAACTATGTTGAACGCAGGCAAGAACCAGAGAGAGATGCCAGATTCTGAACACTTGGTAGCATGCGGTAGCAGCGGTAGCAGCGGTAGCATGGAAGGGATGCGTACACAACCTCAGATCGTGTACAGTCGCGGTCACTGAATCGTTTCGTAGACGCGGGGGGCTAGGGGTAGCAGAGACGGTATTCCCTAGCAGTAAGTACTGTCAACTGGCGCCGTACTAACTGTAGCAGATCTCAATAAATTGACCAATTACGTTAGTCGATTGGTTAATGTGACAAACGTGAATGGTCACTTCCGCGAGATCTGTGACTTGCGTTTGCGTCTCATTTATTGGCTACCGCATTGCGCGTAAAGGCCATTCTACATAAGACGCAAGCACAAGTCGCAGATCGCAGATCTCGCGGAACTGATCATTCACGTTTGTCACAGTAACCAATCAACTAACGTATTTGTTCAATTTATCGAGATCTGCTAGTTAGTACGGCGCCAGTTGGCAGTATTTACTGCTAGAAAATACCGTCTCTCTTACCCCTCGCCCTCCGCGTTCACAAAACAATTCAATGACCGCGACTGTACGTGTGCGCTCGAGACTTCGGAAAAGAGAAAGAGAAATGACATTCTGTCTCGCTCTTGCTCGGGCGAGTTGGCNATACGACGTTCAACTCTCAATAACGTCGTAAGCGACATAAGAAATGTCCAAATTCTCCGGCTCGTTCTCTGATTTTTCTTTATTAATTAAAACTTGTATTTATATGTATGTTGTGACGTGACGCCTTTTCGGCGCCCGTCACAGTGTAATTAGCACGGCCAGAGAGGAGGACGGTAGGTTCGCGTCTCTTACGATTTAGAGAGAGCGATCTATCTTTGTTGCGTGGTGCACTTAGATGCACCGGTTTTGCGTTGTCAGTGCGCTTGGCATCGACTTTGAGTACCGTGCGCCGACGGGCGCAAGCGAATGTTTCGCGCATCTTATTGTGTAACGGCCGTTTTATATTAATGGTAATTACGTTGCGTAAGCCGCAGAGCGGCATATTGTTTTGTGTGTCTGTGGTATTTTATTTTAGCGGCAAGAGAGAGACACTTTAGGCATCGGCGTTAACCAAGAACAAAGATAGGAAGACAGCTAAGCAGGAGCATACAACGTAGAGAGCAGAGTGGCGGGAAACGACCGGTTGTCTCAGAAAAGGACGGTCGGAGAAGGTACCATCCGGACACTAAAGACGTTGTCGGGATCCGACGAGCGCGTACGACCTACCGACCCGAGGTGGAGGATCGGCTTTGCAAAGCTGCAGAATCTTCCACATGAATCGGGCGGTGAAGGCCCGACGCGGCTATATAGTCGCCCTTGAAAGGACAACGCGGATCCACGCGTGTGGTGATCGATCACCGCGCCACCTGATTGGCTACTTAACATACTGCGCGATCTGTTGTACAAAAAAAAATCTATGTGATTGCGTTTAGCGATCACTGTTGCGCGTACCGTTGCTGAGGCGTGAGCCACCGGGAGAAACCTCCTAAAAAGTCTTTCTGCCGCGGTAAAGTGCCGTTTAGAGGCAAGAGTCGGTCACTAGTTACTCGAGGAGGACCCGAGGCCGTGATATCCGATGGAGGAGACGATATAGTTGCCAAGTAAGATCCGAGGCTAGCTGTCGACGCCGATAAGTGCCGCTAAGTTTCTCACCCTCGCAACTGCGTGTCGCGTGTTGCTTTTGATGTACCGATCTACCGCTCCGGTGGAACTCGAATTCCGTTCGTTTAGTGTCGCGCACTCGACACGGAAGTAATCGTGACGAGCGTTACCGTGACATGTCAAGTTTGCGATGAGAACTGTGTATTTTGTCGTGTTGATAACATAGAGTAAAGATCGCTCTCTCTCTCTCTCTTCTACGGTCGCTGCAGTCTTTCGTGTAATTGTTCTTGTCGTTGTTCCGTTCTTGTCGTGAAATGTAATATTTGATTAATCGTGCCGTGTTTGTTCAACTTCGTTGTAATTGAGTGCATGCGTACATTGCCGTGGACAGCCTTGAGTCGAGCCGTTGTTTTTTTTTGGCGCATTCCGTGCCTATTGTCATTACATCTGCGAGCGCGTCAACGGCTGTGTAAGCTTTTGTTACAGTTGTGTGCCGCGGCTTGCCGCCTAGAAATAATACTTTTCGCTAAGACCCTGTTCTATCGTTACGGTCATCGAAGGTCGTCGTACACCTACAATGCGGGAAGCGTAGTCGACCAACGTCGCATCCTGCACGCGGACGATTTGTCGCTATTTTGATATCTTATTCGAATCGCCGTTAATCAGCGTCGTGTGCCGACGCGTATTGTCGATCGGCTCTGGCTACTCCGACTCGTTATTAGCGCCCGTGTAAACCGGCGAAGCACCGCCATACGTGTTTCCATTGTCTAAATATACTATACTTTGTTAATTTGTCACGTTATCGTTACTGAGCTAAGTTTCTTTCTCCCATACGCCCAAAAGCCGCTTCTCGAACCCCGCCTCTCCGTTTTACATTGTGAGCTGCCGAGTAATTAGTATTTCGAGAAATTGCCGTCACGTTTGAGGTAATTGGTGATATTGTGCCCAGAGATGCCACCTCGGCCCCGTTTACAGCAAGCAACAGCGTGTGGAAGGGATACGCACACAGGCGAACAGCCGTGTACGTGTGCGCTCGGCGCTTCGGTCCGCTTCGGGCGGTAGAAGAGAGCAGATATATAGAACCGCTCTCTTTCTATACCGAGCTATAG
>NW_018021182.1:63769-65465 GCF_002006095.1 Pseudomyrmex gracilis
TTTTAGCGGGCGATCGTACTACATGTCAATAAACACAAAAGTTACGCATTGTGTGCCGTAATCTTAATACTTAGCCAACCGAATGGGAAGATCTTTCTGCTTAAAATGTGGTAATGATAAGTATGATCGCTTCTACATTGTTTTCGATAGAAATTATGATATCTTCTTTTTAATTTAAATAAAATATGCATTGTCGCATATAATTAATTCTATATACACACAAAAATGAATAAAATTATAAAATCTGACTGGTCAATCTTTACGTTGAGCAGTGCACATAACATTCAACAATATATCGGCGATATTAGTCGTTTATTTGAAAATATGAAATTAATTAACTGTATAGTTAATTTTAATCGTACTCAATACATTCTAGTTTAAAAAAAAAAGATTTATTGTAATGTGACTTTCATTTGTCTTTTTGCTGTGTAATAAAAAAGGATGCAGTTTTCTATGTAATAAGAATAAAATACTTGCATTAAGAAAGTAATGTAGAATAGATAGCGTACAGATGCAATTTTATACTGTAACGATAATCATATACAAATAGTAGAAAAGCAGATAAGAATGAAGAGCTGGTAGTTTGTCACTTTTGTAATATGCATAAAAATCGTCTTTGTCTGTGTAATTTATATTTTATTTTATATTTGAATAATTTAAAATTTGTTCATTTTAGCAATATATAAATGTAATAAAAAATTAACAAACATACCTTACAAAAATATATATTGTAATATTGTTTCTACAATGCGTTCATATTATAACATTTTTATGTCCTCGTCTCATTCAAGCGATATCTTTTCCGTGTAATCTATTAATATTTTTGGTAATTTTTGAATTATGAAAACATAATTATATCAACAAGCTTTATTTAATCATGGAAATATTCGCAGATGTTTTCAAAATAGCAACGTAGACAACTCAAATCGCACTACTTGTAGTTCATGTGACAGTTGACAATCACTTTTCCAACAATATATAATGCCTTCTTGCCAGTGTCATATATTATTTCCAACGCCATCTCCCAAAGAAGTGCCAAGCTTTGTAATAACTTAATAATGATACGCCCGCGATCCGCGCGCGGCGCGTTTTCTGCGANTGTTTCACCAGATTTGGAAAGGGCGCTATTAGCGCTATTTGCATTATTCTATCTTTTTTTACGTGTAAGGAATGAAAAAAGATAGAATAACGCGGACAGCGCTAATAGCATCCCACCGAACCTAGCCTTTTGTTGTGCTTCATCAACAAAGACTTGCGACTTGCGTTTTACTGTNTTCACTGTGTTCGAGAGCTTTTTGGTATTTTATATTTCTTTTTACGTCTTTTTACTACTTTTTCTTTGGTTTTCTTTTTTTTCTTACTTTACATTTCAACATTTCTGTATTTCACTTTCCTTTTCTCTTTTTATCTTTTTCTTTCGCACTTCTCATTTCATTCTTTTTATTGTCTATCTTTGCTTTTCTTCTTTCTTTCTTTCGCATATTTTCGTTTCTATTCTATTTATTTAGAATGGAAAACATACAAAAATCTATAACCAAGCAAAAATTTATAGAGGCTTGGCTCAGCGATGATCGCTACAAGTCTTGGATACGCAAAGTATCCAATGACTGTACAAAGTATTATTGCAATATATGCAATAAAACTTTCTCGTGTGGATCATCGCACGTATCTAGGCATGCGGATTCTGCGTGTCACA